>NW_028150899.1:0-29619 GCF_964638095.1 Poromitra crassiceps | reverse complement strand
AGAGGCTCAGAACAATACCCCTGTTGCCATCCCAGCAGTTTTTGACACAGGCGGATAATGTTCATTGGACAAAAGATACAGCCCAAAGAATGCTTGAACATTGGCTTAGATACATTCAATAAGAAGGATAGATACATTCACTTATTTAAAGGATGTACATCAATAAGAAGGATAGATACATTCACTTATTTAAAGGACGTACATCCACATAAAAAAAGCCAATCTTCTCATTCTATTCCTCTACCTCTCTGGCACAACACACAGAATAACTGTGTTTTGTCAACTCTTAGGCCTCTGATTTAGAAACAGCCCAACATTGGGTAGAATTTAACTGGTTTCTTAGAGGGCATGACTTATGGGAGTACACCACAGTCTTAAGCCGCAGTATGCGTTGTAATCAAATGGCAAGGGGGAGCCATTTTACTTCATCTCAGTAACCAGTCACCGTCCTATGGGACTAAAGATAGGGAGCAGGGACCTGGTGATGGGACGCTCAGGACAATGCTGTCGAGAGAGTGCAAGTGGTCTGGCAACAGACCGCAGCGGCCGAAGCGCTTAGTTTCGGTTGCAAAACCCTTCCCCAAACCTAACACTGCCAGGTCCTAGCATTGTGCCGAGTGGCCAGGCCCCTGTTTCCTATCACCCAGGGCCCATACTTTATAGTAGGACTGAGTGAAGAGCAGTGGATTCATCATTAAACCTACTTTGTGGACACAAAAGTTGCTAAACAACCTTAGAAACAGAAGACCCTCATCTAAAAAGGTCATAACATGACCTTTGATGCTGACTAACTGCATAGCACAGCCATGTCTAGCAAAGGTCACGGCATGACCTTGCTGGGGAGGCCACAATCAAGTCCCCACAAATTGATGCCTATTTTATAATTGCATAACATTGACATGTCTGGCATGCAGATTAAGACCTGTCTGGTTCCCACCCATACACCTAGAAGCCAGGTTAGGCCTTTTCTCAACCACTAGATGGAACTAAAACCTCTCCTAAGATTTAAGTTGTTTTGCCCCTTAAATTAATACCCTGTTACACGGCTTAACATATAGTTTTAGAGGCCCTCAATGTAACCAGGAGGAAAAACTGTTGTTGTTACTATGCTTGTTTTAAAGCACACAATGTAAACAAAACAGTCATGAACAGTGACTAGGCCTAGTCGAGCACTTTGAAGGCCATTTAGCCTCATATATAACACTGTTCATGTATGTCATGCAAATGCCTAAACCTAACCTAGTGTTTTGTGCAACAGTCATAGCAGTGATCAAGCCGAGTCGAGCACTTTGAAGGCCATGCAGCCTAAATATAACACTGCTTATGAAGGTCACACAATTGCCTAAACCTAACCTAGGTATTTTGCATGAACATAACCACTGCCTATCCCTTAAACCCATAACCTAACCAAGCCCTTTGGTGCCTAAGCTTAACCAACCACCTTAGTGCCTAAGCTTAACCAAACACCTTATAGTGCAATTAGTTAACCCCATCCTATTATAAATACACACCTTAACCCCTCCAAATTCACGTTTTAATTGGATCTGGGCTCTAAACCTAACCAAGTTTATCCCCAAAGAAAAGTGTCATCCTGACCTAACCCTAAATCAATTGAACAACATAGACCAATTAGACTGGAGGAGATTAAAACTATAATAGCATGCCTCAATTTGAAGGCCCAAATTAGTCATCAATGTGTTGACCCTGCGGATGCAGGATATACGAGGAGTCCCTCTCAAACAGTATTGGGGGCTTCATGGTTGCAGTGATGGACTACATCAGATCTCAGTATGTAGACTTTAGTTGCCCCAAAGTGGCACGATGTACCCGGCCTGATATCATGAAAGTGTACCTGAGTGTTTGTGAGGGACACACTTACGGATCCTGGTATTCAAAGGTGTTCAAACATTCGATTCAAGGAGGCATTACATGCTAAGCATGCCTCAATTTTAAGACCCTATACTGGTGTCACTGTCTTGACCCTGGGGTCATGGGGTGTACGAGGAGTCCCTCATGAGCATTGATGGGGGCTCCATGGTTTGGATACCATGAGGGTGTACCTTGGTGCTTGTGGGGGACATACTTACGCATCCTGTGATTCAGAGGTGTTCAAACTTTGATGAAGGCCATTAAATGCCAGGATGAAAAATTGGGAAGTGTGATTTGTGTTGTTCACCTGATGCAGGGGACTCACCCACATGGTGAATTTGCCCATGGCACAGGCTCACAATCAAACACACAGGGATATGCAAGGACTTGTTTATTTGGAAGAGGCGGTATGACAGGCTACCGACCTTGCAAGGTGGCACCCCTAAATTGAAACAGGCCATCAAATGCCGAAGCAATGGAATTTTTCAACCATTTCTTTTTGTTTCATACTTACTTTTATTCAAAGTAATTTATTTTCTATTCAGAAAAATTTAAGAGAGGTTAAAAATATAAGAAAGTGCTGTACACAGGTGCCAGAGTAAAATACTTTCTCTGAGGTGGGAGCTAACCACGCCCCTTTGGCCAGTGAAGCGGCTCGCTCTGCGATGAGCTCACTGTGCTGGGGAAACTCGAACAGACCGCATCGCTGCAAAAGCTCTTTTTCCACTAAGCCTCATTGGAGACCTACAAAGTCACATTTTTTGATCACAGTCAACTTGATAACACCTGATGAGATCTTCAAGGATCGAAACGCGTCGTGTTACGAAAGAAGTTGACAAATATTCTATGACCTAAGTTCTTTTTTCCGCGTCAAGAAAAGACACGCGGACCAGGACCAAGAGCAAGCAGCAGAAAGGCCCTTATCAGGGCCAGAAGAATAAAAAGCTCTTCTCAGGGCTACAAGAAAAGCTCTTATCAGAGCTAAGAAGAAAACACAGCGGCGAAAAAACAGCAGAAAGACCCGTTGGAGTGCTGTGTTCAGACATGCGTTTGCACCCTGTGACCTAGAACGAAAACAGGACAGGGGAGACGCCATTTTGATTTTCAAGATATAGCAGTAATTTAAAAAGCATCAACAGGCCTGGGCGGGCATGTCTAAAAGGAGGGACAAAATTACCGCACGCCTGGGGTCTAGGGTACCTACACACCCGCCCAGGGTGCACAACAGAAGCCCCAATATACGCCCAGAGCCAAATCCACTGCAACAGAGGCCTCCCGACAGCCAGGCGTCAAACATTGAGCCTAGGCAACAACAACATGCCTACCAGGCATTAGAATATAGGGATGAGTCCCTGATAGGACAAGACTTAGAACGAAACCTAGCAGTGAGAGGTAGAGCCCCAACGGCACCCAGGCTGCAGGATGCGTGTGACGGCAGTGGCTGCTTCTCAGCTATTTGCACTAAATGTAGGCCACCCTACACGGGTGATATAGTCAAGGATGACCCCCAGCCTCATAACCCAGACTGGGGGGACGAGACCTATTACCCGTGGCATCCACCACAAGATAACGTGGCTGTAGCCGATGACACTCAGAGACACCTCAGTGTAGAGGAGGGCACGTATACAGGCCCTCGGGACTGGCAAACTACAGATCCCTGTCATCCCCCCACAGACCAGCACCAGGCGCCCGAGAGGCAAGACAGGCCTGGGAGCGTAGGCAACAGTGGGGGTAACATAGAGGAGGGGTCAGACCCTGAGCACAGCAAAAGAGCTAAGGTCATGCTAAATATTATAAAGGCCTCTCACCATTTAGCCTATGTGACTCAGGACACCCCCCCACCAGGGATTAGCAAGATCACTAACACTCTCATGGATGCAGTCCGACCATTTGGTCCCACCCCAGAGTTGGATCAGATCTTAGAAGGACATGCTAGACAGTGGGAAATGGCCACTATAAGGAGTTTGCGGAGTCACTATTTGGCCAGGATGCAAACTGAAATCAACACCATGCCCCACATGACAGATTTACAGTGGCATGGGCCTTTTCAAACAGCAACGAAATGGGCAAATGCATCTATGGCCTCACTGCAGTCACACACTATCAAGACAGCAGAGGCCATGATAGAGGAAAAGGTCAGGAGTGCATCAATAGTGTCATCTGTGGGTAACACTATGCCCCCACAACAAACAGCAGTGTCACATAGGCCTGCAGCAGAGCTAATGCTCAATGTCAGGGATGATACTCCAGGAGACATCCAGACTGACGATGACACACCCTCGTCTGATTTTGGTAGCTCTGCAGCATATAGCCAGAGACCACAAATAGGACCAGGGCCCTCGGCCACACTTGTGCACAGGGCAGAGGTCAAACACACCTGCTCAGTCAGGTGGCGTACGGCCCCTGCCAATAGCCAAAGACCGACCAGACATGCCTCCACACCAAACAAATACAGGGATTGGGTTCTGACCACCAACACACAGTGGTTAATCCTGGGGGATTCGAACCTCTGCAACATTCACAGGTTTAAATGCCCACGACTGCAAATAGACAGTTACCCTGGTGCCCATTTCGGCCATATTCCAGCCCTCATGACTCACACAACTGTCTGTGCAGAGGTCACAAAGGTCATCCTGGCTATGGGAATCAACTGCCATGCCTGGATAGACAGACCTACCATGCACAGACAGATGATTGAGGCGATCACAGCTCTCCAAGAGCGCTTCCCCCTGGCAAAAATATGGGTCCCGTTGGTCAATTATTCACAGCATCTGCCATATCAATCGGCTGAGATGCTTGAATACTTGAACCACATCATTGGAGAGAGGCTCAGAACAATACCCCTGTTGCCATCCCAGCAGTTTTTGACACAGGCGGATAATGTTCATTGGACAAAAGATACAGCCCAAAGAATGCTTGAACATTGGCTTAGATACATTCAATAAGAAGGATAGATACATTCACTTATTTAAAGGATGTACATCAATAAGAAGGATAGATACATTCACTTATTTAAAGGACGTACATCCACATAAAAAAAGCCAATCTTCTCATTCTATTCCTCTACCTCTCTGGCACAACACACAGAATAACTGTGTTTTGTCAACTCTTAGGCCTCTGATTTAGAAACAGCCCAACATTGGGTAGAATTTAACTGGTTTCTTAGAGGGCATGACTTATGGGAGTACACCACAGTCTTAAGCCGCAGTATGCGTTGTAATCAAATGGCAAGGGGGAGCCATTTTACTTCATCTCAGTAACCAGTCACCGTCCTATGGGACTAAAGATAGGGAGCAGGGACCTGGTGATGGGACGCTCAGGACAATGCTGTCGAGAGAGTGCAAGTGGTCTGGCAACAGACCGCAGCGGCCGAAGCGCTTAGTTTCGGTTGCAAAACCCTTCCCCAAACCTAACACTGCCAGGTCCTAGCATTGTGCCGAGTGGCCAGGCCCCTGTTTCCTATCACCCAGGGCCCATACTTTATAGTAGGACTGAGTGAAGAGCAGTGGATTCATCATTAAACCTACTTTGTGGACACAAAAGTTGCTAAACAACCTTAGAAACAGAAGACCCTCATCTAAAAAGGTCATAACATGACCTTTGATGCTGACTAACTGCATAGCACAGCCATGTCTAGCAAAGGTCACGGCATGACCTTGCTGGGGAGGCCACAATCAAGTCCCCACAAATTGATGCCTATTTTATAATTGCATAACATTGACATGTCTGGCATGCAGATTAAGACCTGTCTGGTTCCCACCCATACACCTAGAAGCCAGGTTAGGCCTTTTCTCAACCACTAGATGGAACTAAAACCTCTCCTAAGATTTAAGTTGTTTTGCCCCTTAAATTAATACCCTGTTACACGGCTTAACATATAGTTTTAGAGGCCCTCAATGTAACCAGGAGGAAAAACTGTTGTTGTTACTATGCTTGTTTTAAAGCACACAATGTAAACAAAACAGTCATGAACAGTGACTAGGCCTAGTCGAGCACTTTGAAGGCCATTTAGCCTCATATATAACACTGTTCATGTATGTCATGCAAATGCCTAAACCTAACCTAGTGTTTTGTGCAACAGTCATAGCAGTGATCAAGCCGAGTCGAGCACTTTGAAGGCCATGCAGCCTAAATATAACACTGCTTATGAAGGTCACACAATTGCCTAAACCTAACCTAGGTATTTTGCATGAACATAACCACTGCCTATCCCTTAAACCCATAACCTAACCAAGCCCTTTGGTGCCTAAGCTTAACCAACCACCTTAGTGCCTAAGCTTAACCAAACACCTTATAGTGCAATTAGTTAACCCCATCCTATTATAAATACACACCTTAACCCCTCCAAATTCACGTTTTAATTGGATCTGGGCTCTAAACCTAACCAAGTTTATCCCCAAAGAAAAGTGTCATCCTGACCTAACCCTAAATCAATTGAACAACATAGACCAATTAGACTGGAGGAGATTAAAACTATAATAGCATGCCTCAATTTGAAGGCCCAAATTAGTCATCAATGTGTTGACCCTGCGGATGCAGGATATACGAGGAGTCCCTCTCAAACAGTATTGGGGGCTTCATGGTTGCAGTGATGGACTACATCAGATCTCAGTATGTAGACTTTAGTTGCCCCAAAGTGGCACGATGTACCCGGCCTGATATCATGAAAGTGTACCTGAGTGTTTGTGAGGGACACACTTACGGATCCTGGTATTCAAAGGTGTTCAAACATTCGATTCAAGGAGGCATTACATGCTAAGCATGCCTCAATTTTAAGACCCTATACTGGTGTCACTGTCTTGACCCTGGGGTCATGGGGTGTACGAGGAGTCCCTCATGAGCATTGATGGGGGCTCCATGGTTTGGATACCATGAGGGTGTACCTTGGTGCTTGTGGGGGACATACTTACGCATCCTGTGATTCAGAGGTGTTCAAACTTTGATGAAGGCCATTAAATGCCAGGATGAAAAATTGGGAAGTGTGATTTGTGTTGTTCACCTGATGCAGGGGACTCACCCACATGGTGAATTTGCCCATGGCACAGGCTCACAATCAAACACACAGGGATATGCAAGGACTTGTTTATTTGGAAGAGGCGGTATGACAGGCTACCGACCTTGCAAGGTGGCACCCCTAAATTGAAACAGGCCATCAAATGCCGAAGCAATGGAATTTTTCAACCATTTCTTTTTGTTTCATACTTACTTTTATTCAAAGTAATTTATTTTCTATTCAGAAAAATTTAAGAGAGGTTAAAAATATAAGAAAGTGCTGTACACAGGTGCCAGAGTAAAATACTTTCTCTGAGGTGGGAGCTAACCACGCCCCTTTGGCCAGTGAAGCGGCTCGCTCTGCGATGAGCTCACTGTGCTGGGGAAACTCGAACAGACCGCATCGCTGCAAAAGCTCTTTTTCCACTAAGCCTCATTGGAGACCTACAAAGTCACATTTTTTGATCACAGTCAACTTGATAACACCTGATGAGATCTTCAAGGATCGAAACGCGTCGTGTTACGAAAGAAGTTGACAAATATTCTATGACCTAAGTTCTTTTTTCCGCGTCAAGAAAAGACACGCGGACCAGGACCAAGAGCAAGCAGCAGAAAGGCCCTTATCAGGGCCAGAAGAATAAAAAGCTCTTCTCAGGGCTACAAGAAAAGCTCTTATCAGAGCTAAGAAGAAAACACAGCGGCGAAAAAACAGCAGAAAGACCCGTTGGAGTGCTGTGTTCAGACATGCGTTTGCACCCTGTGACCTAGAACGAAAACAGGACAGGGGAGACGCCATTTTGATTTTCAAGATATAGCAGTAATTTAAAAAGCATCAACAGGCCTGGGCGGGCATGTCTAAAAGGAGGGACAAAATTACCGCACGCCTGGGGTCTAGGGTACCTACACACCCGCCCAGGGTGCACAACAGAAGCCCCAATATACGCCCAGAGCCAAATCCACTGCAACAGAGGCCTCCCGACAGCCAGGCGTCAAACATTGAGCCTAGGCAACAACAACATGCCTACCAGGCATTAGAATATAGGGATGAGTCCCTGATAGGACAAGACTTAGAACGAAACCTAGCAGTGAGAGGTAGAGCCCCAACGGCACCCAGGCTGCAGGATGCGTGTGACGGCAGTGGCTGCTTCTCAGCTATTTGCACTAAATGTAGGCCACCCTACACGGGTGATATAGTCAAGGATGACCCCCAGCCTCATAACCCAGACTGGGGGGACGAGACCTATTACCCGTGGCATCCACCACAAGATAACGTGGCTGTAGCCGATGACACTCAGAGACACCTCAGTGTAGAGGAGGGCACGTATACAGGCCCTCGGGACTGGCAAACTACAGATCCCTGTCATCCCCCCACAGACCAGCACCAGGCGCCCGAGAGGCAAGACAGGCCTGGGAGCGTAGGCAACAGTGGGGGTAACATAGAGGAGGGGTCAGACCCTGAGCACAGCAAAAGAGCTAAGGTCATGCTAAATATTATAAAGGCCTCTCACCATTTAGCCTATGTGACTCAGGACACCCCCCCACCAGGGATTAGCAAGATCACTAACACTCTCATGGATGCAGTCCGACCATTTGGTCCCACCCCAGAGTTGGATCAGATCTTAGAAGGACATGCTAGACAGTGGGAAATGGCCACTATAAGGAGTTTGCGGAGTCACTATTTGGCCAGGATGCAAACTGAAATCAACACCATGCCCCACATGACAGATTTACAGTGGCATGGGCCTTTTCAAACAGCAACGAAATGGGCAAATGCATCTATGGCCTCACTGCAGTCACACACTATCAAGACAGCAGAGGCCATGATAGAGGAAAAGGTCAGGAGTGCATCAATAGTGTCATCTGTGGGTAACACTATGCCCCCACAACAAACAGCAGTGTCACATAGGCCTGCAGCAGAGCTAATGCTCAATGTCAGGGATGATACTCCAGGAGACATCCAGACTGACGATGACACACCCTCGTCTGATTTTGGTAGCTCTGCAGCATATAGCCAGAGACCACAAATAGGACCAGGGCCCTCGGCCACACTTGTGCACAGGGCAGAGGTCAAACACACCTGCTCAGTCAGGTGGCGTACGGCCCCTGCCAATAGCCAAAGACCGACCAGACATGCCTCCACACCAAACAAATACAGGGATTGGGTTCTGACCACCAACACACAGTGGTTAATCCTGGGGGATTCGAACCTCTGCAACATTCACAGGTTTAAATGCCCACGACTGCAAATAGACAGTTACCCTGGTGCCCATTTCGGCCATATTCCAGCCCTCATGACTCACACAACTGTCTGTGCAGAGGTCACAAAGGTCATCCTGGCTATGGGAATCAACTGCCATGCCTGGATAGACAGACCTACCATGCACAGACAGATGATTGAGGCGATCACAGCTCTCCAAGAGCGCTTCCCCCTGGCAAAAATATGGGTCCCGTTGGTCAATTATTCACAGCATCTGCCATATCAATCGGCTGAGATGCTTGAATACTTGAACCACATCATTGGAGAGAGGCTCAGAACAATACCCCTGTTGCCATCCCAGCAGTTTTTGACACAGGCGGATAATGTTCATTGGACAAAAGATACAGCCCAAAGAATGCTTGAACATTGGCTTAGATACATTCAATAAGAAGGATAGATACATTCACTTATTTAAAGGATGTACATCAATAAGAAGGATAGATACATTCACTTATTTAAAGGACGTACATCCACATAAAAAAAGCCAATCTTCTCATTCTATTCCTCTACCTCTCTGGCACAACACACAGAATAACTGTGTTTTGTCAACTCTTAGGCCTCTGATTTAGAAACAGCCCAACATTGGGTAGAATTTAACTGGTTTCTTAGAGGGCATGACTTATGGGAGTACACCACAGTCTTAAGCCGCAGTATGCGTTGTAATCAAATGGCAAGGGGGAGCCATTTTACTTCATCTCAGTAACCAGTCACCGTCCTATGGGACTAAAGATAGGGAGCAGGGACCTGGTGATGGGACGCTCAGGACAATGCTGTCGAGAGAGTGCAAGTGGTCTGGCAACAGACCGCAGCGGCCGAAGCGCTTAGTTTCGGTTGCAAAACCCTTCCCCAAACCTAACACTGCCAGGTCCTAGCATTGTGCCGAGTGGCCAGGCCCCTGTTTCCTATCACCCAGGGCCCATACTTTATAGTAGGACTGAGTGAAGAGCAGTGGATTCATCATTAAACCTACTTTGTGGACACAAAAGTTGCTAAACAACCTTAGAAACAGAAGACCCTCATCTAAAAAGGTCATAACATGACCTTTGATGCTGACTAACTGCATAGCACAGCCATGTCTAGCAAAGGTCACGGCATGACCTTGCTGGGGAGGCCACAATCAAGTCCCCACAAATTGATGCCTATTTTATAATTGCATAACATTGACATGTCTGGCATGCAGATTAAGACCTGTCTGGTTCCCACCCATACACCTAGAAGCCAGGTTAGGCCTTTTCTCAACCACTAGATGGAACTAAAACCTCTCCTAAGATTTAAGTTGTTTTGCCCCTTAAATTAATACCCTGTTACACGGCTTAACATATAGTTTTAGAGGCCCTCAATGTAACCAGGAGGAAAAACTGTTGTTGTTACTATGCTTGTTTTAAAGCACACAATGTAAACAAAACAGTCATGAACAGTGACTAGGCCTAGTCGAGCACTTTGAAGGCCATTTAGCCTCATATATAACACTGTTCATGTATGTCATGCAAATGCCTAAACCTAACCTAGTGTTTTGTGCAACAGTCATAGCAGTGATCAAGCCGAGTCGAGCACTTTGAAGGCCATGCAGCCTAAATATAACACTGCTTATGAAGGTCACACAATTGCCTAAACCTAACCTAGGTATTTTGCATGAACATAACCACTGCCTATCCCTTAAACCCATAACCTAACCAAGCCCTTTGGTGCCTAAGCTTAACCAACCACCTTAGTGCCTAAGCTTAACCAAACACCTTATAGTGCAATTAGTTAACCCCATCCTATTATAAATACACACCTTAACCCCTCCAAATTCACGTTTTAATTGGATCTGGGCTCTAAACCTAACCAAGTTTATCCCCAAAGAAAAGTGTCATCCTGACCTAACCCTAAATCAATTGAACAACATAGACCAATTAGACTGGAGGAGATTAAAACTATAATAGCATGCCTCAATTTGAAGGCCCAAATTAGTCATCAATGTGTTGACCCTGCGGATGCAGGATATACGAGGAGTCCCTCTCAAACAGTATTGGGGGCTTCATGGTTGCAGTGATGGACTACATCAGATCTCAGTATGTAGACTTTAGTTGCCCCAAAGTGGCACGATGTACCCGGCCTGATATCATGAAAGTGTACCTGAGTGTTTGTGAGGGACACACTTACGGATCCTGGTATTCAAAGGTGTTCAAACATTCGATTCAAGGAGGCATTACATGCTAAGCATGCCTCAATTTTAAGACCCTATACTGGTGTCACTGTCTTGACCCTGGGGTCATGGGGTGTACGAGGAGTCCCTCATGAGCATTGATGGGGGCTCCATGGTTTGGATACCATGAGGGTGTACCTTGGTGCTTGTGGGGGACATACTTACGCATCCTGTGATTCAGAGGTGTTCAAACTTTGATGAAGGCCATTAAATGCCAGGATGAAAAATTGGGAAGTGTGATTTGTGTTGTTCACCTGATGCAGGGGACTCACCCACATGGTGAATTTGCCCATGGCACAGGCTCACAATCAAACACACAGGGATATGCAAGGACTTGTTTATTTGGAAGAGGCGGTATGACAGGCTACCGACCTTGCAAGGTGGCACCCCTAAATTGAAACAGGCCATCAAATGCCGAAGCAATGGAATTTTTCAACCATTTCTTTTTGTTTCATACTTACTTTTATTCAAAGTAATTTATTTTCTATTCAGAAAAATTTAAGAGAGGTTAAAAATATAAGAAAGTGCTGTACACAGGTGCCAGAGTAAAATACTTTCTCTGAGGTGGGAGCTAACCACGCCCCTTTGGCCAGTGAAGCGGCTCGCTCTGCGATGAGCTCACTGTGCTGGGGAAACTCGAACAGACCGCATCGCTGCAAAAGCTCTTTTTCCACTAAGCCTCATTGGAGACCTACAAAGTCACATTTTTTGATCACAGTCAACTTGATAACACCTGATGAGATCTTCAAGGATCGAAACGCGTCGTGTTACGAAAGAAGTTGACAAATATTCTATGACCTAAGTTCTTTTTTCCGCGTCAAGAAAAGACACGCGGACCAGGACCAAGAGCAAGCAGCAGAAAGGCCCTTATCAGGGCCAGAAGAATAAAAAGCTCTTCTCAGGGCTACAAGAAAAGCTCTTATCAGAGCTAAGAAGAAAACACAGCGGCGAAAAAACAGCAGAAAGACCCGTTGGAGTGCTGTGTTCAGACATGCGTTTGCACCCTGTGACCTAGAACGAAAACAGGACAGGGGAGACGCCATTTTGATTTTCAAGATATAGCAGTAATTTAAAAAGCATCAACAGGCCTGGGCGGGCATGTCTAAAAGGAGGGACAAAATTACCGCACGCCTGGGGTCTAGGGTACCTACACACCCGCCCAGGGTGCACAACAGAAGCCCCAATATACGCCCAGAGCCAAATCCACTGCAACAGAGGCCTCCCGACAGCCAGGCGTCAAACATTGAGCCTAGGCAACAACAACATGCCTACCAGGCATTAGAATATAGGGATGAGTCCCTGATAGGACAAGACTTAGAACGAAACCTAGCAGTGAGAGGTAGAGCCCCAACGGCACCCAGGCTGCAGGATGCGTGTGACGGCAGTGGCTGCTTCTCAGCTATTTGCACTAAATGTAGGCCACCCTACACGGGTGATATAGTCAAGGATGACCCCCAGCCTCATAACCCAGACTGGGGGGACGAGACCTATTACCCGTGGCATCCACCACAAGATAACGTGGCTGTAGCCGATGACACTCAGAGACACCTCAGTGTAGAGGAGGGCACGTATACAGGCCCTCGGGACTGGCAAACTACAGATCCCTGTCATCCCCCCACAGACCAGCACCAGGCGCCCGAGAGGCAAGACAGGCCTGGGAGCGTAGGCAACAGTGGGGGTAACATAGAGGAGGGGTCAGACCCTGAGCACAGCAAAAGAGCTAAGGTCATGCTAAATATTATAAAGGCCTCTCACCATTTAGCCTATGTGACTCAGGACACCCCCCCACCAGGGATTAGCAAGATCACTAACACTCTCATGGATGCAGTCCGACCATTTGGTCCCACCCCAGAGTTGGATCAGATCTTAGAAGGACATGCTAGACAGTGGGAAATGGCCACTATAAGGAGTTTGCGGAGTCACTATTTGGCCAGGATGCAAACTGAAATCAACACCATGCCCCACATGACAGATTTACAGTGGCATGGGCCTTTTCAAACAGCAACGAAATGGGCAAATGCATCTATGGCCTCACTGCAGTCACACACTATCAAGACAGCAGAGGCCATGATAGAGGAAAAGGTCAGGAGTGCATCAATAGTGTCATCTGTGGGTAACACTATGCCCCCACAACAAACAGCAGTGTCACATAGGCCTGCAGCAGAGCTAATGCTCAATGTCAGGGATGATACTCCAGGAGACATCCAGACTGACGATGACACACCCTCGTCTGATTTTGGTAGCTCTGCAGCATATAGCCAGAGACCACAAATAGGACCAGGGCCCTCGGCCACACTTGTGCACAGGGCAGAGGTCAAACACACCTGCTCAGTCAGGTGGCGTACGGCCCCTGCCAATAGCCAAAGACCGACCAGACATGCCTCCACACCAAACAAATACAGGGATTGGGTTCTGACCACCAACACACAGTGGTTAATCCTGGGGGATTCGAACCTCTGCAACATTCACAGGTTTAAATGCCCACGACTGCAAATAGACAGTTACCCTGGTGCCCATTTCGGCCATATTCCAGCCCTCATGACTCACACAACTGTCTGTGCAGAGGTCACAAAGGTCATCCTGGCTATGGGAATCAACTGCCATGCCTGGATAGACAGACCTACCATGCACAGACAGATGATTGAGGCGATCACAGCTCTCCAAGAGCGCTTCCCCCTGGCAAAAATATGGGTCCCGTTGGTCAATTATTCACAGCATCTGCCATATCAATCGGCTGAGATGCTTGAATACTTGAACCACATCATTGGAGAGAGGCTCAGAACAATACCCCTGTTGCCATCCCAGCAGTTTTTGACACAGGCGGATAATGTTCATTGGACAAAAGATACAGCCCAAAGAATGCTTGAACATTGGCTTAGATACATTCAATAAGAAGGATAGATACATTCACTTATTTAAAGGATGTACATCAATAAGAAGGATAGATACATTCACTTATTTAAAGGACGTACATCCACATAAAAAAAGCCAATCTTCTCATTCTATTCCTCTACCTCTCTGGCACAACACACAGAATAACTGTGTTTTGTCAACTCTTAGGCCTCTGATTTAGAAACAGCCCAACATTGGGTAGAATTTAACTGGTTTCTTAGAGGGCATGACTTATGGGAGTACACCACAGTCTTAAGCCGCAGTATGCGTTGTAATCAAATGGCAAGGGGGAGCCATTTTACTTCATCTCAGTAACCAGTCACCGTCCTATGGGACTAAAGATAGGGAGCAGGGACCTGGTGATGGGACGCTCAGGACAATGCTGTCGAGAGAGTGCAAGTGGTCTGGCAACAGACCGCAGCGGCCGAAGCGCTTAGTTTCGGTTGCAAAACCCTTCCCCAAACCTAACACTGCCAGGTCCTAGCATTGTGCCGAGTGGCCAGGCCCCTGTTTCCTATCACCCAGGGCCCATACTTTATAGTAGGACTGAGTGAAGAGCAGTGGATTCATCATTAAACCTACTTTGTGGACACAAAAGTTGCTAAACAACCTTAGAAACAGAAGACCCTCATCTAAAAAGGTCATAACATGACCTTTGATGCTGACTAACTGCATAGCACAGCCATGTCTAGCAAAGGTCACGGCATGACCTTGCTGGGGAGGCCACAATCAAGTCCCCACAAATTGATGCCTATTTTATAATTGCATAACATTGACATGTCTGGCATGCAGATTAAGACCTGTCTGGTTCCCACCCATACACCTAGAAGCCAGGTTAGGCCTTTTCTCAACCACTAGATGGAACTAAAACCTCTCCTAAGATTTAAGTTGTTTTGCCCCTTAAATTAATACCCTGTTACACGGCTTAACATATAGTTTTAGAGGCCCTCAATGTAACCAGGAGGAAAAACTGTTGTTGTTACTATGCTTGTTTTAAAGCACACAATGTAAACAAAACAGTCATGAACAGTGACTAGGCCTAGTCGAGCACTTTGAAGGCCATTTAGCCTCATATATAACACTGTTCATGTATGTCATGCAAATGCCTAAACCTAACCTAGTGTTTTGTGCAACAGTCATAGCAGTGATCAAGCCGAGTCGAGCACTTTGAAGGCCATGCAGCCTAAATATAACACTGCTTATGAAGGTCACACAATTGCCTAAACCTAACCTAGGTATTTTGCATGAACATAACCACTGCCTATCCCTTAAACCCATAACCTAACCAAGCCCTTTGGTGCCTAAGCTTAACCAACCACCTTAGTGCCTAAGCTTAACCAAACACCTTATAGTGCAATTAGTTAACCCCATCCTATTATAAATACACACCTTAACCCCTCCAAATTCACGTTTTAATTGGATCTGGGCTCTAAACCTAACCAAGTTTATCCCCAAAGAAAAGTGTCATCCTGACCTAACCCTAAATCAATTGAACAACATAGACCAATTAGACTGGAGGAGATTAAAACTATAATAGCATGCCTCAATTTGAAGGCCCAAATTAGTCATCAATGTGTTGACCCTGCGGATGCAGGATATACGAGGAGTCCCTCTCAAACAGTATTGGGGGCTTCATGGTTGCAGTGATGGACTACATCAGATCTCAGTATGTAGACTTTAGTTGCCCCAAAGTGGCACGATGTACCCGGCCTGATATCATGAAAGTGTACCTGAGTGTTTGTGAGGGACACACTTACGGATCCTGGTATTCAAAGGTGTTCAAACATTCGATTCAAGGAGGCATTACATGCTAAGCATGCCTCAATTTTAAGACCCTATACTGGTGTCACTGTCTTGACCCTGGGGTCATGGAGTGTACGAGGAGTCCCTCATGAGCATTGATGGGGGCTCCATGGTTTGGATACCATGAGGGTGTACCTTGGTGCTTGTGGGGGACATACTTACGCATCCTGTGATTCAGAGGTGTTCAAACTTTGATGAAGGCCATTAAATGCCAGGATGAAAAATTGGGAAGTGTGATTTGTGTTGTTCACCTGATGCAGGGGACTCACCCACATGGTGAATTTGCCCATGGCACAGGCTCACAATCAAACACACAGGGATATGCAAGGACTTGTTTATTTGGAAGAGGCGGTATGACAGGCTACCGACCTTGCAAGGTGGCACCCCTAAATTGAAACAGGCCATCAAATGCCGAAGCAATGGAATTTTTCAACCATTTCTTTTTGTTTCATACTTACTTTTATTCAAAGTAATTTATTTTCTATTCAGAAAAATTTAAGAGAGGTTAAAAATATAAGAAAGTGCTGTACACAGGTGCCAGAGTAAAATACTTTCTCTGAGGTGGGAGCTAACCACGCCCCTTTGGCCAGTGAAGCGGCTCGCTCTGCGATGAGCTCACTGTGCTGGGGAAACTCGAACAGACCGCATCGCTGCAAAAGCTCTTTTTCCACTAAGCCTCATTGGAGACCTACAAAGTCACATTTTTTGATCACAGTCAACTTGATAACACCTGATGAGATCTTCAAGGATCGAAACGCGTCGTGTTACGAAAGAAGTTGACAAATATTCTATGACCTAAGTTCTTTTTTCCGCGTCAAGAAAAGACACGCGGACCAGGACCAAGAGCAAGCAGCAGAAAGGCCCTTATCAGGGCCAGAAGAATAAAAAGCTCTTCTCAGGGCTACAAGAAAAGCTCTTATCAGAGCTAAGAAGAAAACACAGCGGCGAAAAAACAGCAGAAAGACCCGTTGGAGTGCTGTGTTCAGACATGCGTTTGCACCCTGTGACCTAGAACGAAAACAGGACAGGGGAGACGCCATTTTGATTTTCAAGATATAGCAGTAATTTAAAAAGCATCAACAGGCCTGGGCGGGCATGTCTAAAAGGAGGGACAAAATTACCGCACGCCTGGGGTCTAGGGTACCTACACACCCGCCCAGGGTGCACAACAGAAGCCCCAATATACGCCCAGAGCCAAATCCACTGCAACAGAGGCCTCCCGACAGCCAGGCGTCAAACATTGAGCCTAGGCAACAACAACATGCCTACCAGGCATTAGAATATAGGGATGAGTCCCTGATAGGACAAGACTTAGAACGAAACCTAGCAGTGAGAGGTAGAGCCCCAACGGCACCCAGGCTGCAGGATGCGTGTGACGGCAGTGGCTGCTTCTCAGCTATTTGCACTAAATGTAGGCCACCCTACACGGGTGATATAGTCAAGGATGACCCCCAGCCTCATAACCCAGACTGGGGGGACGAGACCTATTACCCGTGGCATCCACCACAAGATAACGTGGCTGTAGCCGATGACACTCAGAGACACCTCAGTGTAGAGGAGGGCACGTATACAGGCCCTCGGGACTGGCAAACTACAGATCCCTGTCATCCCCCCACAGACCAGCACCAGGCGCCCGAGAGGCAAGACAGGCCTGGGAGCGTAGGCAACAGTGGGGGTAACATAGAGGAGGGGTCAGACCCTGAGCACAGCAAAAGAGCTAAGGTCATGCTAAATATTATAAAGGCCTCTCACCATTTAGCCTATGTGACTCAGGACACCCCCCCACCAGGGATTAGCAAGATCACTAACACTCTCATGGATGCAGTCCGACCATTTGGTCCCACCCCAGAGTTGGATCAGATCTTAGAAGGACATGCTAGACAGTGGGAAATGGCCACTATAAGGAGTTTGCGGAGTCACTATTTGGCCAGGATGCAAACTGAAATCAACACCATGCCCCACATGACAGATTTACAGTGGCATGGGCCTTTTCAAACAGCAACGAAATGGGCAAATGCATCTATGGCCTCACTGCAGTCACACACTATCAAGACAGCAGAGGCCATGATAGAGGAAAAGGTCAGGAGTGCATCAATAGTGTCATCTGTGGGTAACACTATGCCCCCACAACAAACAGCAGTGTCACATAGGCCTGCAGCAGAGCTAATGCTCAATGTCAGGGATGATACTCCAGGAGACATCCAGACTGACGATGACACACCCTCGTCTGATTTTGGTAGCTCTGCAGCATATAGCCAGAGACCACAAATAGGACCAGGGCCCTCGGCCACACTTGTGCACAGGGCAGAGGTCAAACACACCTGCTCAGTCAGGTGGCGTACGGCCCCTGCCAATAGCCAAAGACCGACCAGACATGCCTCCACACCAAACAAATACAGGGATTGGGTTCTGACCACCAACACACAGTGGTTAATCCTGGGGGATTCGAACCTCTGCAACATTCACAGGTTTAAATGCCCACGACTGCAAATAGACAGTTACCCTGGTGCCCATTTCGGCCATATTCCAGCCCTCATGACTCACACAACTGTCTGTGCAGAGGTCACAAAGGTCATCCTGGCTATGGGAATCAACTGCCATGCCTGGATAGACAGACCTACCATGCACAGACAGATGATTGAGGCGATCACAGCTCTCCAAGAGCGCTTCCCCCTGGCAAAAATATGGGTCCCGTTGGTCAATTATTCACAGCATCTGCCATATCAATCGGCTGAGATGCTTGAATACTTGAACCACATCATTGGAGAGAGGCTCAGAACAATACCCCTGTTGCCATCCCAGCAGTTTTTGACACAGGCGGATAATGTTCATTGGACAAAAGATACAGCCCAAAGAATGCTTGAACATTGGCTTAGATACATTCAATAAGAAGGATAGATACATTCACTTATTTAAAGGATGTACATCAATAAGAAGGATAGATACATTCACTTATTTAAAGGACGTACATCCACATAAAAAAAGCCAATCTTCTCATTCTATTCCTCTACCTCTCTGGCACAACACACAGAATAACTGTGTTTTGTCAACTCTTAGGCCTCTGATTTAGAAACAGCCCAACATTGGGTAGAATTTAACTGGTTTCTTAGAGGGCATGACTTATGGGAGTACACCACAGTCTTAAGCCGCAGTATGCGTTGTAATCAAATGGCAAGGGGGAGCCATTTTACTTCATCTCAGTAACCAGTCACCGTCCTATGGGACTAAAGATAGGGAGCAGGGACCTGGTGATGGGACGCTCAGGACAATGCTGTCGAGAGAGTGCAAGTGGTCTGGCAACAGACCGCAGCGGCCGAAGCGCTTAGTTTCGGTTGCAAAACCCTTCCCCAAACCTAACACTGCCAGGTCCTAGCATTGTGCCGAGTGGCCAGGCCCCTGTTTCCTATCACCCAGGGCCCATACTTTATAGTAGGACTGAGTGAAGAGCAGTGGATTCATCATTAAACCTACTTTGTGGACACAAAAGTTGCTAAACAACCTTAGAAACAGAAGACCCTCATCTAAAAAGGTCATAACATGACCTTTGATGCTGACTAACTGCATAGCACAGCCATGTCTAGCAAAGGTCACGGCATGACCTTGCTGGGGAGGCCACAATCAAGTCCCCACAAATTGATGCCTATTTTATAATTGCATAACATTGACATGTCTGGCATGCAGATTAAGACCTGTCTGGTTCCCACCCATACACCTAGAAGCCAGGTTAGGCCTTTTCTCAACCACTAGATGGAACTAAAACCTCTCCTAAGATTTAAGTTGTTTTGCCCCTTAAATTAATACCCTGTTACACGGCTTAACATATAGTTTTAGAGGCCCTCAATGTAACCAGGAGGAAAAACTGTTGTTGTTACTATGCTTGTTTTAAAGCACACAATGTAAACAAAACAGTCATGAACAGTGACTAGGCCTAGTCGAGCACTTTGAAGGCCATTTAGCCTCATATATAACACTGTTCATGTATGTCATGCAAATGCCTAAACCTAACCTAGTGTTTTGTGCAACAGTCATAGCAGTGATCAAGCCGAGTCGAGCACTTTGAAGGCCATGCAGCCTAAATATAACACTGCTTATGAAGGTCACACAATTGCCTAAACCTAACCTAGGTATTTTGCATGAACATAACCACTGCCTATCCCTTAAACCCATAACCTAACCAAGCCCTTTGGTGCCTAAGCTTAACCAACCACCTTAGTGCCTAAGCTTAACCAAACACCTTATAGTGCAATTAGTTAACCCCATCCTATTATAAATACACACCTTAACCCCTCCAAATTCACGTTTTAATTGGATCTGGGCTCTAAACCTAACCAAGTTTATCCCCAAAGAAAAGTGTCATCCTGACCTAACCCTAAATCAATTGAACAACATAGACCAATTAGACTGGAGGAGATTAAAACTATAATAGCATGCCTCAATTTGAAGGCCCAAATTAGTCATCAATGTGTTGACCCTGCGGATGCAGGATATACGAGGAGTCCCTCTCAAACAGTATTGGGGGCTTCATGGTTGCAGTGATGGACTACATCAGATCTCAGTATGTAGACTTTAGTTGCCCCAAAGTGGCACGATGTACCCGGCCTGATATCATGAAAGTGTACCTGAGTGTTTGTGAGGGACACACTTACGGATCCTGGTATTCAAAGGTGTTCAAACATTCGATTCAAGGAGGCATTACATGCTAAGCATGCCTCAATTTTAAGACCCTATACTGGTGTCACTGTCTTGACCCTGGGGTCATGGGGTGTACGAGGAGTCCCTCATGAGCATTGATGGGGGCTCCATGGTTTGGATACCATGAGGGTGTACCTTGGTGCTTGTGGGGGACATACTTACGCATCCTGTGATTCAGAGGTGTTCAAACTTTGATGAAGGCCATTAAATGCCAGGATGAAAAATTGGGAAGTGTGATTTGTGTTGTTCACCTGATGCAGGGGACTCACCCACATGGTGAATTTGCCCATGGCACAGGCTCACAATCAAACACACAGGGATATGCAAGGACTTGTTTATTTGGAAGAGGCGGTATGACAGGCTACCGACCTTGCAAGGTGGCACCCCTAAATTGAAACAGGCCATCAAATGCCGAAGCAATGGAATTTTTCAACCATTTCTTTTTGTTTCATACTTACTTTTATTCAAAGTAATTTATTTTCTATTCAGAAAAATTTAAGAGAGGTTAAAAATATAAGAAAGTGCTGTACACAGGTGCCAGAGTAAAATACTTTCTCTGAGGTGGGAGCTAACCACGCCCCTTTGGCCAGTGAAGCGGCTCGCTCTGCGATGAGCTCACTGTGCTGGGGAAACTCGAACAGACCGCATCGCTGCAAAAGCTCTTTTTCCACTAAGCCTCATTGGAGACCTACAAAGTCACATTTTTTGATCACAGTCAACTTGATAACACCTGATGAGATCTTCAAGGATCGAAACGCGTCGTGTTACGAAAGAAGTTGACAAATATTCTATGACCTAAGTTCTTTTTTCCGCGTCAAGAAAAGACACGCGGACCAGGACCAAGAGCAAGCAGCAGAAAGGCCCTTATCAGGGCCAGAAGAATAAAAAGCTCTTCTCAGGGCTACAAGAAAAGCTCTTATCAGAGCTAAGAAGAAAACACAGCGGCGAAAAAACAGCAGAAAGACCCGTTGGAGTGCTGTGTTCAGACATGCGTTTGCACCCTGTGACCTAGAACGAAAACAGGACAGGGGAGACGCCATTTTGATTTTCAAGATATAGCAGTAATTTAAAAAGCATCAACAGGCCTGGGCGGGCATGTCTAAAAGGAGGGACAAAATTACCGCACGCCTGGGGTCTAGGGTACCTACACACCCGCCCAGGGTGCACAACAGAAGCCCCAATATACGCCCAGAGCCAAATCCACTGCAACAGAGGCCTCCCGACAGCCAGGCGTCAAACATTGAGCCTAGGCAACAACAACATGCCTACCAGGCATTAGAATATAGGGATGAGTCCCTGATAGGACAAGACTTAGAACGAAACCTAGCAGTGAGAGGTAGAGCCCCAACGGCACCCAGGCTGCAGGATGCGTGTGACGGCAGTGGCTGCTTCTCAGCTATTTGCACTAAATGTAGGCCACCCTACACGGGTGATATAGTCAAGGATGACCCCCAGCCTCATAACCCAGACTGGGGGGACGAGACCTATTACCCGTGGCATCCACCACAAGATAACGTGGCTGTAGCCGATGACACTCAGAGACACCTCAGTGTAGAGGAGGGCACGTATACAGGCCCTCGGGACTGGCAAACTACAGATCCCTGTCATCCCCCCACAGACCAGCACCAGGCGCCCGAGAGGCAAGACAGGCCTGGGAGCGTAGGCAACAGTGGGGGTAACATAGAGGAGGGGTCAGACCCTGAGCACAGCAAAAGAGCTAAGGTCATGCTAAATATTATAAAGGCCTCTCACCATTTAGCCTATGTGACTCAGGACACCCCCCCACCAGGGATTAGCAAGATCACTAACACTCTCATGGATGCAGTCCGACCATTTGGTCCCACCCCAGAGTTGGATCAGATCTTAGAAGGACATGCTAGACAGTGGGAAATGGCCACTATAAGGAGTTTGCGGAGTCACTATTTGGCCAGGATGCAAACTGAAATCAACACCATGCCCCACATGACAGATTTACAGTGGCATGGGCCTTTTCAAACAGCAACGAAATGGGCAAATGCATCTATGGCCTCACTGCAGTCACACACTATCAAGACAGCAGAGGCCATGATAGAGGAAAAGGTCAGGAGTGCATCAATAGTGTCATCTGTGGGTAACACTATGCCCCCACAACAAACAGCAGTGTCACATAGGCCTGCAGCAGAGCTAATGCTCAATGTCAGGGATGATACTCCAGGAGACATCCAGACTGACGATGACACACCCTCGTCTGATTTTGGTAGCTCTGCAGCATATAGCCAGAGACCACAAATAGGACCAGGGCCCTCGGCCACACTTGTGCACAGGGCAGAGGTCAAACACACCTGCTCAGTCAGGTGGCGTACGGCCCCTGCCAATAGCCAAAGACCGACCAGACATGCCTCCACACCAAACAAATACAGGGATTGGGTTCTGACCACCAACACACAGTGGTTAATCCTGGGGGATTCGAACCTCTGCAACATTCACAGGTTTAAATGCCCACGACTGCAAATAGACAGTTACCCTGGTGCCCATTTCGGCCATATTCCAGCCCTCATGACTCACACAACTGTCTGTGCAGAGGTCACAAAGGTCATCCTGGCTATGGGAATCAACTGCCATGCCTGGATAGACAGACCTACCATGCACAGACAGATGATTGAGGCGATCACAGCTCTCCAAGAGCGCTTCCCCCTGGCAAAAATATGGGTCCCGTTGGTCAATTATTCACAGCATCTGCCATATCAATCGGCTGAGATGCTTGAATACTTGAACCACATCATTGGAGAGAGGCTCAGAACAATACCCCTGTTGCCATCCCAGCAGTTTTTGACACAGGCGGATAATGTTCATTGGACAAAAGATACAGCCCAAAGAATGCTTGAACATTGGCTTAGATACATTCAATAAGAAGGATAGATACATTCACTTATTTAAAGGATGTACATCAATAAGAAGGATAGATACATTCACTTATTTAAAGGACGTACATCCACATAAAAAAAGCCAATCTTCTCATTCTATTCCTCTACCTCTCTGGCACAACACACAGAATAACTGTGTTTTGTCAACTCTTAGGCCTCTGATTTAGAAACAGCCCAACATTGGGTAGAATTTAACTGGTTTCTTAGAGGGCATGACTTATGGGAGTACACCACAGTCTTAAGCCGCAGTATGCGTTGTAATCAAATGGCAAGGGGGAGCCATTTTACTTCATCTCAGTAACCAGTCACCGTCCTATGGGACTAAAGATAGGGAGCAGGGACCTGGTGATGGGACGCTCAGGACAATGCTGTCGAGAGAGTGCAAGTGGTCTGGCAACAGACCGCAGCGGCCGAAGCGCTTAGTTTCGGTTGCAAAACCCTTCCCCAAACCTAACACTGCCAGGTCCTAGCATTGTGCCGAGTGGCCAGGCCCCTGTTTCCTATCACCCAGGGCCCATACTTTATAGTAGGACTGAGTGAAGAGCAGTGGATTCATCATTAAACCTACTTTGTGGACACAAAAGTTGCTAAACAACCTTAGAAACAGAAGACCCTCATCTAAAAAGGTCATAACATGACCTTTGATGCTGACTAACTGCATAGCACAGCCATGTCTAGCAAAGGTCACGGCATGACCTTGCTGGGGAGGCCACAATCAAGTCCCCACAAATTGATGCCTATTTTATAATTGCATAACATTGACATGTCTGGCATGCAGATTAAGACCTGTCTGGTTCCCACCCATACACCTAGAAGCCAGGTTAGGCCTTTTCTCAACCACTAGATGGAACTAAAACCTCTCCTAAGATTTAAGTTGTTTTGCCCCTTAAATTAATACCCTGTTACACGGCTTAACATATAGTTTTAGAGGCCCTCAATGTAACCAGGAGGAAAAACTGTTGTTGTTACTATGCTTGTTTTAAAGCACACAATGTAAACAAAACAGTCATGAACAGTGACTAGGCCTAGTCGAGCACTTTGAAGGCCATTTAGCCTCATATATAACACTGTTCATGTATGTCATGCAAATGCCTAAACCTAACCTAGTGTTTTGTGCAACAGTCATAGCAGTGATCAAGCCGAGTCGAGCACTTTGAAGGCCATGCAGCCTAAATATAACACTGCTTATGAAGGTCACACAATTGCCTAAACCTAACCTAGGTATTTTGCATGAACATAACCACTGCCTATCCCTTAAACCCATAACCTAACCAAGCCCTTTGGTGCCTAAGCTTAACCAACCACCTTAGTGCCTAAGCTTAACCAAACACCTTATAGTGCAATTAGTTAACCCCATCCTATTATAAATACACACCTTAACCCCTCCAAATTCACGTTTTAATTGGATCTGGGCTCTAAACCTAACCAAGTTTATCCCCAAAGAAAAGTGTCATCCTGACCTAACCCTAAATCAATTGAACAACATAGACCAATTAGACTGGAGGAGATTAAAACTATAATAGCATGCCTCAATTTGAAGGCCCAAATTAGTCATCAATGTGTTGACCCTGCGGATGCAGGATATACGAGGAGTCCCTCTCAAACAGTATTGGGGGCTTCATGGTTGCAGTGATGGACTACATCAGATCTCAGTATGTAGACTTTAGTTGCCCCAAAGTGGCACGATGTACCCGGCCTGATATCATGAAAGTGTACCTGAGTGTTTGTGAGGGACACACTTACGGATCCTGGTATTCAAAGGTGTTCAAACATTCGATTCAAGGAGGCATTACATGCTAAGCATGCCTCAATTTTAAGACCCTATACTGGTGTCACTGTCTTGACCCTGGGGTCATGGGGTGTACGAGGAGTCCCTCATGAGCATTGATGGGGGCTCCATGGTTTGGATACCATGAGGGTGTACCTTGGTGCTTGTGGGGGACATACTTACGCATCCTGTGATTCAGAGGTGTTCAAACTTTGATGAAGGCCATTAAATGCCAGGATGAAAAATTGGGAAGTGTGATTTGTGTTGTTCACCTGATGCAGGGGACTCACCCACATGGTGAATTTGCCCATGGCACAGGCTCACAATCAAACACACAGGGATATGCAAGGACTTGTTTATTTGGAAGAGGCGGTATGACAGGCTACCGACCTTGCAAGGTGGCACCCCTAAATTGAAACAGGCCATCAAATGCCGAAGCAATGGAATTTTTCAACCATTTCTTTTTGTTTCATACTTACTTTTATTCAAAGTAATTTATTTTCTATTCAGAAAAATTTAAGAGAGGTTAAAAATATAAGAAAGTGCTGTACACAGGTGCCAGAGTAAAATACTTTCTCTGAGGTGGGAGCTAACCACGCCCCTTTGGCCAGTGAAGCGGCTCGCTCTGCGATGAGCTCACTGTGCTGGGGAAACTCGAACAGACCGCATCGCTGCAAAAGCTCTTTTTCCACTAAGCCTCATTGGAGACCTACAAAGTCACATTTTTTGATCACAGTCAACTTGATAACACCTGATGAGATCTTCAAGGATCGAAACGCGTCGTGTTACGAAAGAAGTTGACAAATATTCTATGACCTAAGTTCTTTTTTCCGCGTCAAGAAAAGACACGCGGACCAGGACCAAGAGCAAGCAGCAGAAAGGCCCTTATCAGGGCCAGAAGAATAAAAAGCTCTTCTCAGGGCTACAAGAAAAGCTCTTATCAGAGCTAAGAAGAAAACACAGCGGCGAAAAAACAGCAGAAAGACCCGTTGGAGTGCTGTGTTCAGACATGCGTTTGCACCCTGTGACCTAGAACGAAAACAGGACAGGGGAGACGCCATTTTGATTTTCAAGATATAGCAGTAATTTAAAAAGCATCAACAGGCCTGGGCGGGCATGTCTAAAAGGAGGGACAAAATTACCGCACGCCTGGGGTCTAGGGTACCTACACACCCGCCCAGGGTGCACAACAGAAGCCCCAATATACGCCCAGAGCCAAATCCACTGCAACAGAGGCCTCCCGACAGCCAGGCGTCAAACATTGAGCCTAGGCAACAACAACATGCCTACCAGGCATTAGAATATAGGGATGAGTCCCTGATAGGACAAGACTTAGAACGAAACCTAGCAGTGAGAGGTAGAGCCCCAACGGCACCCAGGCTGCAGGATGCGTGTGACGGCAGTGGCTGCTTCTCAGCTATTTGCACTAAATGTAGGCCACCCTACACGGGTGATATAGTCAAGGATGACCCCCAGCCTCATAACCCAGACTGGGGGGACGAGACCTATTACCCGTGGCATCCACCACAAGATAACGTGGCTGTAGCCGATGACACTCAGAGACACCTCAGTGTAGAGGAGGGCACGTATACAGGCCCTCGGGACTGGCAAACTACAGATCCCTGTCATCCCCCCACAGACCAGCACCAGGCGCCCGAGAGGCAAGACAGGCCTGGGAGCGTAGGCAACAGTGGGGGTAACATAGAGGAGGGGTCAGACCCTGAGCACAGCAAAAGAGCTAAGGTCATGCTAAATATTATAAAGGCCTCTCACCATTTAGCCTATGTGACTCAGGACACCCCCCCACCAGGGATTAGCAAGATCACTAACACTCTCATGGATGCAGTCCGACCATTTGGTCCCACCCCAGAGTTGGATCAGATCTTAGAAGGACATGCTAGACAGTGGGAAATGGCCACTATAAGGAGTTTGCGGAGTCACTATTTGGCCAGGATGCAAACTGAAATCAACACCATGCCCCACATGACAGATTTACAGTGGCATGGGCCTTTTCAAACAGCAACGAAATGGGCAAATGCATCTATGGCCTCACTGCAGTCACACACTATCAAGACAGCAGAGGCCATGATAGAGGAAAAGGTCAGGAGTGCATCAATAGTGTCATCTGTGGGTAACACTATGCCCCCACAACAAACAGCAGTGTCACATAGGCCTGCAGCAGAGCTAATGCTCAATGTCAGGGATGATACTCCAGGAGACATCCAGACTGACGATGACACACCCTCGTCTGATTTTGGTAGCTCTGCAGCATATAGCCAGAGACCACAAATAGGACCAGGGCCCTCGGCCACACTTGTGCACAGGGCAGAGGTCAAACACACCTGCTCAGTCAGGTGGCGTACGGCCCCTGCCAATAGCCAAAGACCGACCAGACATGCCTCCACACCAAACAAATACAGGGATTGGGTTCTGACCACCAACACACAGTGGTTAATCCTGGGGGATTCGAACCTCTGCAACATTCACAGGTTTAAATGCCCACGACTGCAAATAGACAGTTACCCTGGTGCCCATTTCGGCCATATTCCAGCCCTCATGACTCACACAACTGTCTGTGCAGAGGTCACAAAGGTCATCCTGGCTATGGGAATCAACTGCCATGCCTGGATAGACAGACCTACCATGCACAGACAGATGATTGAGGCGATCACAGCTCTCCAAGAGCGCTTCCCCCTGGCAAAAATATGGGTCCCGTTGGTCAATTATTCACAGCATCTGCCATATCAATCGGCTGAGATGCTTGAATACTTGAACCACATCATTGGAGAGAGGCTCAGAACAATACCCCTGTTGCCATCCCAGCAGTTTTTGACACAGGCGGATAATGTTCATTGGACAAAAGATACAGCCCAAAGAATGCTTGAACATTGGCTTAGATACATTCAATAAGAAGGATAGATACATTCACTTATTTAAAGGATGTACATCAATAAGAAGGATAGATACATTCACTTATTTAAAGGACGTACATCCACATAAAAAAAGCCAATCTTCTCATTCTATTCCTCTACCTCTCTGGCACAACACACAGAATAACTGTGTTTTGTCAACTCTTAGGCCTCTGATTTAGAAACAGCCCAACATTGGGTAGAATTTAACTGGTTTCTTAGAGGGCATGACTTATGGGAGTACACCACAGTCTTAAGCCGCAGTATGCGTTGTAATCAAATGGCAAGGGGGAGCCATTTTACTTCATCTCAGTAACCAGTCACCGTCCTATGGGACTAAAGATAGGGAGCAGGGACCTGGTGATGGGACGCTCAGGACAATGCTGTCGAGAGAGTGCAAGTGGTCTGGCAACAGACCGCAGCGGCCGAAGCGCTTAGTTTCGGTTGCAAAACCCTTCCCCAAACCTAACACTGCCAGGTCCTAGCATTGTGCCGAGTGGCCAGGCCCCTGTTTCCTATCACCCAGGGCCCATACTTTATAGTAGGACTGAGTGAAGAGCAGTGGATTCATCATTAAACCTACTTTGTGGACACAAAAGTTGCTAAACAACCTTAGAAACAGAAGACCCTCATCTAAAAAGGTCATAACATGACCTTTGATGCTGACTAACTGCATAGCACAGCCATGTCTAGCAAAGGTCACGGCATGACCTTGCTGGGGAGGCCACAATCAAGTCCCCACAAATTGATGCCTATTTTATAATTGCATAACATTGACATGTCTGGCATGCAGATTAAGACCTGTCTGGTTCCCACCCATACACCTAGAAGCCAGGTTAGGCCTTTTCTCAACCACTAGATGGAACTAAAACCTCTCCTAAGATTTAAGTTGTTTTGCCCCTTAAATTAATACCCTGTTACACGGCTTAACATATAGTTTTAGAGGCCCTCAATGTAACCAGGAGGAAAAACTGTTGTTGTTACTATGCTTGTTTTAAAGCACACAATGTAAACAAAACAGTCATGAACAGTGACTAGGCCTAGTCGAGCACTTTGAAGGCCATTTAGCCTCATATATAACACTGTTCATGTATGTCATGCAAATGCCTAAACCTAACCTAGTGTTTTGTGCAACAGTCATAGCAGTGATCAAGCCGAGTCGAGCACTTTGAAGGCCATGCAGCCTAAATATAACACTGCTTATGAAGGTCACACAATTGCCTAAACCTAACCTAGGTATTTTGCATGAACATAACCACTGCCTATCCCTTAAACCCATAACCTAACCAAGCCCTTTGGTGCCTAAGCTTAACCAACCACCTTAGTGCCTAAGCTTAACCAAACAC
>NW_028150900.1:22500-27500 GCF_964638095.1 Poromitra crassiceps | reverse complement strand
ATGCATCATGATGATATGATGACAGATATGATGCAGTTGGACTGATTGCATATTTGTTATGATTAATCAATAGGACACAGCAGGTTGGATCCACACTTGATTCCTTCAGGCTGTCCAGCAGCAGTTAAATGGATTCAGGAGCAGTTCATTTGGCAGCAGGCCGTTCAGTTCCAAAAGCTTGTTTGAATTGAACGTGAGTTTGTTGCGACTGTATCTGATGAAGCCGTTGGAGAGCCGCCAGCCAACCGCAGGCAGATAACAACTGCTTTGTCCTAAAGTCCTTTTGTGTTTACAAGCGTGTTGAGTGACTCGCTTACAACAACTCTATGAAGCACAGGCCAACTGAGGACACGGAACCGATCTCACATTTCAATTCACTTCTGTCGATGAACCAATAGAGTGCCGCAGAAACAAGTCCGGAAATCATTGATGCTAACAGTCCTGGTTCTTCACTGTTTTCGCCTATGGGAGTTTTGAATGGGTTTTTGGCGCGATGCTTCTAATAATCTCTCTGGGCAACGCTGGCTTAATCAAACGCGAACCAGTGTTTAGTAATATCATCTTCACACACGAGGACCACTTTTATGAGTTTTGAAGCTTTTACGTGCCATTAAAAGGGCGGCTAGCTAGCAAACGGCTAAATGAGACTACACTGTTGAGTCGACGGGGATATATACGTCAATAACGTCACCACTTCAAAGGACGAACACGGAAATTATCTTTCCCTCACCTGGTTCAGCCCCGTTCAGCCCGGGGTAATCAGTGCACACATCAACAACAGTCCAGGTTGAGTGCTGACGTGACGTGGAAGCCTATGCGACAGTGTGTAGTTCTGGATTAGCTTAGCTCGAGCTTTTTACTTCTAGGGCTCGCATTTACGCTACAAAACTCATGAAAGTGGTCCTCATGTGTGAAGATTATCCGACGGAACTCTGGTTCACGTTTGATTAATCTTGCGTTGCCCAGAGACCGTATTTGAAGCATCGCGGCAAAAACCCATTCAAAAATCCCATAGATAGAAACAGTGAAGAACCAGGAAGTCCGGGACTTCCGCGTTCTGACTACAAAAATACGTCATCCCTGCGGCTCTCTATTTGACGTTTTCATCGTCATTCAAATAAAAGATCGATTCGGGAATCTGCCCTTCGCTACAACTGCGCTGCTTGTCTATGATAATGTCGCACCGTTTCTCCTCTTTCTGTGTAGACTATGCTACCCTACAAGAGTCTCCGTACATAGACTTGCATGTCACTCTGACTCCCAAGCCGTCTAAATCAGCGATACAGACGTATTTACAAGTGTCACAGAAACATTTCAAAGCCACATATTGAGAAGAGTTCATAGCTTCTCGACGTCGGGGTTAGAAAGCTCGACGCTGCTCATAAATGCCTCTTTTCATCTGAAGTCTGTGCTGGTGATATTTTTTCCGGGTTAGAGCTCTCAGCCGTCAGAGCGCCACTCTGGCCAAAGGCTCGGTCAGAGCTTGGGACACCTTGTATATTAGCCTTTAGAACACGGCTCTCTCGAATACTCGATTCTGATTGGTCAATCAACAATATTCACCGGTCATTATTTCTCGACAACCGACCGCTGCTCTGCCACACCTGGATTAATCAGTTGATAAGAGCATTTTGTCCGCAGACGCTACTAATTAGGCCAACCAGTTGCAGCTGTGGTGTCTTGTGTGCCAATTACGAATGAAACCGCTTTGTGTTGAAAACGCTATTAAAAAATCTATTTGAATAATTATTTTTGTCAGATTATTGAATGATTTAGTTGTAGGCCGTGTTCTAAGCGGGATAATGTATACTGAGCCGGTGATTACTGGAAATAATGACCTTCAGGTGAATATTAAGCCCTCCGCTGCGCGTCGGGCTAAATCATTCACCTGTCGGTCATTATTTCCACAGTAATCACCGGCTCAGTATACATTATCCCTTACGTATTATCCCATACATGTAAAAAGCAGCTGTGATGGCAAAAATTAGGCTTACAACATATACAGTATATAAAATATGTGACTGTGTGTGTGTTTTGTACATGATTAGTTAATTAACTATGGGCTTAATTATAAATGAGTTATGACTGAACGTTACTATAAAGCACACATGGGCAACATACGGCCCCCTGTGTGGCCCGCAATGGAATTGCAAAAAAAGTTTTTTTTTTTTTTTTTTTACAGTGCACCTGAACGCAACATGCAAGATACCCGCTGAATAAGTGTCCAAATGTTCATGTCATTCTGGCCAATATTCTTCTGTTATAGCATTTCAGTCTGGAATATGGAATATCTTTCAATAATCTTTATGACTAAAAGGCCAAAAGTAATCTCATGTGTAAGAAATGGCTGTTCTACATTGAGGTAGAAATTTAAATAATTAACTTGTTGGTTTTGGATTTATTTAGCTTCAAGAGTGCATGTTCGTGTGACCCTCAACACAGGCTTTGAGAATCCCGGCCACCACTTACTGATACTTATGCTTAAATTAACCCACTCATATTCTGGTTTATTTCAAGAAAAACATTTCGGATAGTGGAAATTCTAATTGGCTGGTAACTTTAAAATCTAGCAGCCATATTGGCAGGTGGTGAAAAAAGTTAATTTCAAGCCCTGCAGGGAGAGTGTGGTGACATAGGAGTGAGTGAGAAAAGGATCAAATATTGGTGGTTAAGACTGAATAATGACATCACAACTGTTAATTTAAAATGAGTTATTCCTCTAAACCTGGCTTCAAATGCCTCAATTTTTTCGCGCTGGCGCCGTTCAGCCCTCAGCAAAATCTGGTAGCGAGGACTTTTTTTGTGCCCCTCTCTATCATCAAAGTTGCCCATCCATTACGGCATGACAATATTTGTTCGGCCCCCGGCAACAATCTGGATTTCTCATGTGGCCCCCCATGAAAAATAGTTGCCCACCCCTGAGCTACAGTCTCTCCATAGTGGCCTCTACTGTCTGTCCATATAGAAGCACTGTGCTCTCTCTATACTGCCCTCTACTGTCTGTCCATATAGAAGCACTGTGCTCCATACTGCCCTCTCTAGTGTCTGTTCATATAGAAGCACTGTGCTCTCTCTATACTGCCCTCTACTGTCTGTTCATATAGAAGCACCGCTGCCTGTCTGGGGATATTAGACCGAGCACGGGAGGCGATACTTTCGAGCCTTGGAGCCAAGAGTCCTAATGAGATGATTACACCACAGTGTCATAATTAGCAGAGCTGAATCACACAATCTCCGTACTGTACATGCCAGCGAGGAGCTGGGGTCTCCACCTACACGTCTCCGTACTGTACATGCCAGCGAGGAGCTGGGCTCTCCACCTACACGTCTCTGTACTGTACATGCCGGAGCTGTGGCTCTCCACCTACACGTCTCCGTACTGTACATGCCAGCGAGGATCTGAGCTCTCCACCTCCAGTCAGACGGGGAAACAGATGGCAGGGCAGAGAAACCAGTACGGACGGCGTCTGCGAAGGAAATTGGTTCCACCTGTCCAGTACCATGAGCTCAAGCTTTCCTTCCCTGTGGAAAGTGACCCGTACGCCCCCTCCCAGACATACCTCCCAAACCTCCCAGAGCCCCTCTGCCCCCCCCTCCCCCCTCTGTCAGTACCTTGTCTCTCCTCTCTCACCGCCACCCCCTCCCACCCCTACCCTGTCTCCTCCTGCTCCTCTGTATCCTCTGGTACCGCTGTGTACGGGCTGGAAACCATGACTTGATTGTGTGTGTGTGTGTGCGTGTGTGTGTGTGCGTGTGTGTGTGTGTGCGTGTGTGTGTGTGTGTGTGTGTGTGTGTGTGTGTGTGTGTGTGTGTGTGTGTGTGTGTGTTTGCGTGTGTGCGTGTGTGTGTGTGTGTTCTGGTATGACCAAATGTCCTCACAAGGATACATTTTGGGTATGTTTTTTATTAAATATGTTGCTACATCTCCACATAAATAAATACTCTGTATCTTTGATTGCTACAACACAATACTGGGTCAATCTACATCCATTGACTTTACATTGAGTATGTGTAGCCTACATGGACAGCAGTAATTAAATCTAAACCCAATTAAGGAAATACTCTAATAAGGCGACTGAGAACAGAATACTCCACACGTCTTAATTGGACTATTGCTTACTCCGACCTTATTCGGGTATAATCAGAACATGCTGTTTGCATGTGTCTCATTCAAAGTGCGTTGTAGACATGTAAGGCCAATAGTGGGATTATTGTCTGTTCTAAACAGCCGGTGTCTGCTGTAACGCATAATGCTTTCTGGGGGGAAATCCCCCCCCCCCTGCCACACAGGAAGTGAGGCATTGCATTTCCGGTAGGGATGCACCGATATGAAAATTTTGGCCGATGCCGATAACCGATATTAACATTGCTGTTATGGCCGATAACCGATGTTTACCGATGTCGATATAATCTGTATAAAACCACATTTCTATGATCATCACATGTTGTACATACTGAAAAACACATGTAGACACTGAATCTGAAAAAGTAGTGCATTTCTTTATTTCCAAAACTTTTGGAAAAGCCCATAAATCATAGATTTACTGCATTATTTCATCTCAATGTGAAGAATTTGGCTGATAATGATAACCGATATTAACATTGCAACATCGGACCGATATGTTAAAAAATGACTAACATCGGCCGATACCGATATGATTGCCGATATATCGTGCATCCCTAATTTCCGGTATCTTTGGGACAGAAGAAGAACTTGGTTGACGGGTGTGTGTGTGTGTGTGTGTGTGTGTGGGGGGGGGGGGGGGGGTTTGTCAGAAATAAACATGTGTATAACCTGGTTAAAAAAAAAAGATTTGTGGCTTCATTCAATATTGGTAATATAGTGGTGAAATTCCATTCCACAACAGTCTCCATACAGTAGCTAGTTTCACTCTTCATGACAACTGTATAGGGGGATGAATCTTTATATAACTATATACAGTATACACACAGAGACAGAGGGACAGAGACAGACAAAGAGACAGGGAGAGAGAGACTGA
>NW_028150900.1:0-17500 GCF_964638095.1 Poromitra crassiceps | reverse complement strand
GGTGTGGCGAGGGAGAGGGGGTGTGGTGAGGGAGAGGGGTGGAGCTAGGCAAAATGGGCCGTAGCTAGGGATAGGAAGGTCGTAGAACGTAGAAGAAACAATTCCTGGGATTGCAATTCTGAACTTACGATCCAAAACATTGTCACAATGCATGCCTCGCATAAAGTTTATTAGTTTGTTGATATAAAATCTATGTAATCCAAATGCATGGGAAACGGTCACGCAATCAAAATACATAAATCTTAGAAATAATGCTTACATATTTATTTTTGAGTGCACAAAAACCATCTCTGTCTTCATCACTGTAAAACAGTACCACCCTCTTTATCTTGCACTATTAATAAGCAGATCCTGTCCCGTTGATTTACACACTGTGATGGGACAGATGGAAGGCGCCCAGTAATATTTGGAAGTCAGAGTTGAATTCTGCAGATGTAGGCACTCCTGCAGCGAGCAGACAGGCCTGTCAACGCCGTCTCCTCGTTTTCAGCCAGTAAAGATGGATTATTTGCTTACTGGGGTCTGGTGCGGGTTGTGTTTACCCGTCATAATTATACCCGGGGGAGCCGAGATACAGGTCCACTTGAAACAGCTGGTCAGCTAAATTCATGTGCCGTTCAGCTCCCCAGAGTGCATCAGCAATTCAATTTTTGTGAAGACGCAGTGTTAAAATGCCTCATTATTGCAATGTGAACAACAGTATATTGTCTGCCTCTCAAGTAGCTATATGACCTTCAAGAGAAGGTGTATTTGATGCAGCTTCGCAGAAGTGAAATCTAGCTTTCAAGCACTTAGCTTGTCAAGCTAAAACTATACTTCAGTCATGAGAGACTAGTAGAAAGTTTAACAAGCTTTAATGATACAACAAATGAATTTTGGCGTATGACTCCATGATATGATGACGCTCTCCTGAGATGATGAGAGGGCGTCGTCAGTGAAGAATAGGATAGGAAATCCCCCATAGGGAATTCTTCAGGATCAGGAGTCACGACGATGGTGGTGGTCAGGGGAGGAGGTGGGGCGAAAACAACTGCTTCAGTGATGATCAGCAACTGAGAATGACATATGGCACATAGCAAACAGAGTAAAACATCATGGACTCTGATATACTACGCTGATTAGGTGATTGGGATCAGCTGGAGAGGAATACCGTGGGCTGATTGGTTATTGCCACATGTGTGGCAAACTGTGAATGGGTGAGGAGACCGCATCAGAGAAAGGGGGCGAGCCTAACAATGAATGGGTTATACAACCTCAAAGCAAGGGGGCGTGCACTGTGATATGACCTGAACTGGGCGTTAGCTGTTAACTAGTCTTCATTATTGAAAATAGTCGAAGACATTATTTTCAAAATGTAGTTCAACTACATCCAAACTACACCATGAGAAATGATCACAATCCTGAGTCTCATTTTACCAGGAGGTACAACTGAACTGACACAGAGTAAAGTGTAGGTGCGTTTGATTTAGGGACTAGGCAGCCTGGTGCTCACTTAGGCAGCCCGGGGATGTGTTCTAAGGAGAGGATTGGGATCAGTTGGTTGAGGTGGAATCAGGAACATTTTAAATTTCTAGGGAAATCCGTCGTATTTGATCCCAGACATCTTGGTCCCAAACCAGGTGATTTAATCAAAAAGCAGGTGAGACAACCGTGGCCAATGAGCTGTGGCATTGTGCCATATTGGAAGGCAAAAAACGTCATGAGAATACTATGAATATTTTTGTAATTACCTATATGACCCAAAGTAGGTAAAGTGATAATACGGAAGATTTGTTTTGTTCTCTTGGGTGACACCTATTGGCGATGATGATAATTACAGGTGAGATCCAAACAGTGTTATTATGTGACATTACTCAGTTTGTTCGGCCATAGTAAAGACCCGTAATGATAGCAGAGACCGGAAAAAAGTAGCTTGTTATCCTACTTCACACAAGAGCTGTCGGGAACCTACATTGACCTATCAGAGTGAGTCTATTGTGTTAGCTCCGCCCACCCTGTGAACCTACAATAACCTGCAGAGTGAGTCTATTGTGTTAGCTCCGCCCACCCTGTGAACCTACAGTAACCTACAGAGTGAGTCTATTGTGTTAGCTCCGCCCACCCTGTGAACCTACAGTAACCTACAGAGTGAGTCTATTGTGTTAGCTCCGCCCACCCTGTGAACCTACAGTAACCTACAGAGTGAGTCTATTGTGTTAGCTCCGCTCACCCTGTGAACCTACAGTAACCTACAGAGTGAGTCTATAGTGTTAGCTCCGCCCACCCTGTGTCACCACAGACACCAAGTTCATAAATGCTGCAATACTGAAAATGCAAAGGCTTCCATCAATGGGCCATAGGCTCAATCACCATTTGTGTTAACTCACTATCAGATAGATAGTGACTTAACAGACATTTATTTAGATGAAAATCTTCCGTATTATCACTTTAAAGTGAAACCCAAAGTAATAGTACTACTACTGAAAAAGCTATTGAGATTTGAATGTCGTTAAACTACCACCCCAACTACTGCAAATTGTAGTTTAACTATAATTGAACTACAGTACCCCACCAACACTGATGAATGAAGTACCTGCTGGGTGAGATTGTCTCGGGGAAGTGGCAGCTGTGGCCTTTCTGTGCACGTTATGGCTAAATGTTATTCCGTGCTCCCCTGCTCCCCATCAGTCTGGGATTTCCAACAGCAGCACAGAGTAATGCCTCAGCGGAGGAGCCGGTAAATCGGCTGTCCGTTGCCGCGTCGCCTCAGCTGCCGAAGAGGCTGTTAGGGAGTTGAGATGGTATTCCCTCATCCCTCTTCACTCCCAGACAGGAGTGCCTCTGCTCATTTCACGGCCAAACGGCGGAGTAGATTGAGCCGACGGGCAAAGTCTCCTCGTTACGTAAGCGCCCGTCTCCCCCGTCCTTGTTCGGGCTAATACCTTCCCGTCCTTCTCCTCTCTGCCTTTTTTTTTTCATCTGCTGTTGCTCTTCTTCTCCTGTTCTCCGTCGTTCCTAACCCTCCTCTTGCCACTCCGTACCGGCTAATCAAATCTATGAGTGACTTATATTGCCACGGGGTGACAGTGTGCGCTGGCAGACTGGCAGCTAACATTTCAGAGTTATTGCTGCATACTGGTCTGGGGGCCACAGAGGCCCCTGTCAATCACTGTCGTGAAGACACACACATGCACGCACTCGCACATGCGCACACACACACACACACACACACACACACAAATGTGCACACACATACACAACATATCCATAGTGCAATAAATGCAAATTTGCTGTGTTGCAGGCAGAGCTCCAGTTTTGCATACAAATCTCACACAATATTTCCAGAAGATCATGTTCTATCTGGACATCATTATCAGAGATCAGTTAGGGCCTGTGTCCACCGAGCGTCTTTTTCCGACCGTTAAACGCTGGAAGTACGCTGAGAAGCGCTGATCTCTCAGCGCACAATTAACATCTGAAACTAACGTTAGTTCAGTGCGGTAGTAGCTTGATAGCTGACAGCTAACATTAGCAAACAACACACATACAGAGTGATTTAGCTCAACACTCACCAGAAATATTAAGTGTCGAGCCAATCTGCTCCCACAATTGAGCCTTTCTGTCTCTGTTGCGATAGTTTCTCCATATGATTAGTTGCCAGAAAAGGAGCACCCGACACCAGCGTCTTTCTGAAAAGTTAAAATATTTTCAGCTGGGAGCGCTGGGAGTCGGGCGCACAAAAACGCCGGAGCGCTGTGAAAATAGACGTTGGGCGCTGCGCACTTTCTCTAGACGTCCGTGTGCGCCCGCATACGCTCTCCCCCCCATTGGAAACAACTGAAAATAGACGCCGGAGCTGATGAAAAGACGCTAGGTGGACACAGGCCCTTAGGCTATAGCGTACTTTCTCAATGTGAAGCTGCTATGTACAGTATTTACCTGTTTATTCACAGGACTCCACAGTGTTAACTGGGGAGTCACCCGGGGTGATGGGAGAGGGTGGGACTGTGTTCCTCCTGTCATCCACAATCATCTCCACTGTCTTTTGAGCATTGAGCTCCAGGTTGTTTTGACTGCACCAAGTCACCAGATGGTCAATCTCCTGCCTGTACTCAGACAGACTCAAATGCACGTAGGGTGCGTGTAGGATTTTGAGCGAACCTCCATCGTCATCATTTGCAGTTGGATCATGACAGTGACTGGATGATCAAATAGGATGACACTGGAGCACACCTCAGTGTCTTCTTCAGAGAGAACGGTCCTCATCTTCTAACTGGTTTAGCGCATGAACTCCCTCTCAAGTGACTGGATGATATTTAATAAAAGCCCAATATCATTGCGACATATCAACAATATTGATCTAGCCTGAACTGCAGGGGCTGTTGTTACCCCCCAAAACATATTTCTGAGAAAAGTTTGTTCTGTTTCCCGGTCAGAGGGGGCACAAAGAATAGACTGGCAACCAGTATTTTGAGAGAAATTGATTCCGTGTTGCAGTGCAAACAAACGGCTTTCCCCATATTTGAAAAAAGATTGGCTGCAAGGATTGTACTGCTCCGATACTAATGGAGGACACTGTATGCATGACGGTTATGGTTCCACACACCTATGCGTGAGTTCCTCCGTGGTGCTCTCAGATTGAGCTAAGAACACAATTCATCAGGGTTGAAAACGCAATTGACTTCCTCATCTATCCGAGTGTGAATAAAGGCTGCTACAGGCTCCATCACACTTTGTAAGTGGGTCATTATTCAGTCAAGGTAGGCCTCCTTCTTCTTCTTCTTCTTCTTCTTCTTCTCCGCATGTATAAATCAGAGGAAAAAGCTAAAGAAACTGTATATTATGTTGTGTCTGGCTGAACAGAAGCAAGCTAACAGCAACACTGTGGTTATATAAGGGGAGTTTCCTGTGTGATTCATCAGGACAGACAGAGTGGGGCTTGAACAGCACTTTGTCACTGTCACTACAGCCAGGCACTTCATTTCACTTGGCTTATCTTTATGGCCCTTTATCACAAGCCTATCTCAAAGGGCTTTACATAGCATAATCACAGTCATATACTCCATCATACAGCCACACACAACATAGGTTACATACATCATACTGTAGGCTACATACATTTCACTAGATTACCATACCACACAAACACAGAGGAAACCCACACGCAACATGAAAACTCGCACAGAAAGGACCGGGGTGGAGATTCGAACCCACAACCTTCTTTTTTTTCTTTTCTTTTTCTCCCCCCGATTGGCTGAGTCGTCGCCGCTGATTGGCTGCTTCAGAGCTTCATGTCCTACATCATCTCCAGTGTTCCAAGATGGAACCGGGGGTCAATGTTAGCGGAGCGCTCGGCGTGCTATAACACTGGACCTCCACCCTCCACGCTCTCTCCTCTAGCCCTTTTTGCATTTAGCTCTTTTGTATTAGCGTTTTGCTATATTCTGCTAACATTAATTGTTCTTTTTGGGTAGCTCTTTTTGTGGCCCTTGGTACGTCACTTGACGGCCAACACTTGTTTGTGTGTGCTTTGAAGCTGTAGCTATTTCCATTAGCTGTCAGCCCATTTGCACTCTCTGTCACTTTGTCTGAAGTTACTCTCATTGGCCTTGCATTAGCCTATGCTTCTGCCCAATTTTTATAACACAAAAACAAACAAAATTGAACAGTCTCAGCCAGGAAAAAGGAAAATATATATATATACACTACATAATCACGTGTTATTATCAGCCACCTAAAGTGCTTATGTTCTTACCAGAGATGTTTTACATAGGATGCCACACAAGGGGTCCACGGCGGGGAGCCGTCACCCCCCTAGCCTCGTCAAGGCAGGCCAGAAACGGGTCCCAAACAGCCGAAAATCTCCCAGGTGAGTTAGTCCTCTGGAACCCGAGTCTCTCCACGTGTACAACCGAGGTCATGTCCACCAACCACAGCTGAAAGGAGGGTGGAGAGAGGGACTTCCATTCCTGCAGTATGAGTTTCTTGGCGACGATCATCCCCTGTGTCCAGAGACTGCTGCACAGCCGTAGGAAGGAGCAGAGAGGATTCAGAGCAGCCGAAGAGTTCCGTCTCCAGTTGTAAGCCGACAACCTTCTTACTGTGTGAGGCGACAGTGCTGCTAACTTACTGAGCCATGCCGCCCCAGTAGTACACTTTCTGTACATGAAGTATCTTTTTTTTTAATGGAAATGAGAAGACAAGCGATCACAATTAGTTGGCAAAGAATGACATAATATGAAGTCAAGTCTTTCAGTCAGCTCGGTTGTTGAGGTCTGGAATGTCTTGGGCAGCTTCCAGATTCAGCTGTTGTCACTGCAGTGGTGGTGAGGGAGGATCTTCAGAGGAGTCACCGTGTCTGAGAAAGTTTCTTGAAGGTTGTTCTTCTCCCTGAAGACTTGGTCCAGTGCCACCATACGCCACTGCGATGCATAAACTAATCATGATGAGAAAGTGGAGTTCTCAGCTTGCTTTGGTTCAGCTTTGGGTAAACATCTAAAGTCCCTCGTCGTCAGTGCTGCCGTGGGGAATGTGGGTCTGTGCTGCTGCTGATGGAACGTTTACTGACAGACAACAGGAGAATACACAGAGGAGGCTTTTTTTTTTTTTTTTTTACTTACTCAGAAATATAAATCACAATTACAGAAGATTCAGCAGCGAGAAAAGATCAATGACATAACAGGAAAAACAAAACGAAAAATCCTAATATGATATGATATTCGGTAATATGAAAGAACAAAAAAAATCAATTCAACTCATTTTCATTATAGTTTAAAGTAGGATTTTTCATGCATTTAGGCTATTCATTTTCCATCCCGCTTAGTGCCATTCAGGGTCACTACTGGTTAGGGCTGTGCCTGACTCAAAAGTCTGTCAGTCGAAACGGATTTGGCTGTTCAATAAGGATATTCGACTTTTTCCCCCTTTTCTTTTCTTTTATAAGACTAATATCTGGCAATCAGAAAACCCATTAGCATGAGCTTGTTTGATTTGTTTGTTTAATTGGGACTTGGTTTTACAGTAGGTAATAGGCTGATACTTATACCAAAATAGACTATATACTGTATCACAATCTATTGGGAGAAACCAAGCAATTCTAAATCAGACATTCAGCACCCCCATATAGCGGGAATGGAATGATCCTTGTTTCATAACCACATTTTGCGATTATTTGACTGTGAATTTGGCAGTCGAAACAGGCTCCTTCGAATGAATCGTCGAGTATTTGGTGTCACTCGTACTACTAATGGGTCTGAGCATGCACTGGGCAGGAGGCAGGGAAACACCTGGATGGACAGGTCAAGGTTCTATTTTGAATAGGGTTATGTATGTACCCTTGTGTGTAGTGATATCATATTGCTGAGACTGTCCACCTCCGCTGCACCCTGGTGTTTTATCACTAAAAACAATATCCAAAACCTATTCCATCTTCGTGACACTGATTGGATTTTAATGTAGTGCTAATGTGTCGTTGGCTAATATTACCTTGTTACGGTGCTCAGCTGTATTTTCAACATGAATATATATATCCATCTATGAGGACAGGACATTTATTAATAACTCATCCTGTAGCGAAGCTTGTTGGCTTGCTGGAGGCAAAGCGTCTGGGCTTGCCTCGTGAAGTGTGCTGGATCGTGGATGAAGGCTCACGGGCTGTGACCGATCAGAATCACGGAGATGGAGGTAGGGACCGACTTGTCGGTCCTGGGACTCGGTTGAAATACCACTGGGATGACTGGGTGTAAGGCAATCAGGCACCAGGGCCTGGCCGGTTGGAAGATGGCCAGGACTCAATTCGGGTCCGGGTTTGGTCGTGCTAATGGTTGACATTATTAGGGGAGTAAGAAATACCTGAATCAAGCAGGAATCTCTCGGATGTGGCCGGAATCTCTTGGATGAGGTTAGTCAAGCATAGCGTCACAGGACGCCTGGCTTATATGCCCGCGTTTTGGTGTATGACATCACGTCATTGGTGATGTCACAACGTTCTAGGGAGCTATGACATCATCGATGTTATGTCTGACATTGCCGATGACCTCACAGGTGAGCTCTATGCTATGACATCATCGGTGTCATTGTTGATGATGTCATCATCATTACGTCGTGGCGCGCCGGCTGGTGGGCATCGACTGCCCCAAGAACAGGCTTGACGGTGGGCCATTATGGGCCCTTTTCTACAGCCGCTCCCAGATTCCTGTGGGGAATCTGTATTCTTCCAGAAATGGCCGGAATGGCCCTCTAGTCCCACCTGGTATAGGCAGGGCTTGGTTGATTATTCTGGGAGTGAGGGGGGCTGTGGTCCGCCTGGCCACCGGCCGCACGCCGTTGTCCAGTCCCGTACATCACAAGAGCCAAGATTTGGTGACTGTCCTCGTTGGCCAGGATGTGTGTGGGATCCTACTGCAGTAGCGAGCTGTAATGGCCTCTGGGGGCTGGAGCTTCCAGTTGACGAAACTCAGCGGCGTGAGGTCGGCGCGGGAGCCGCTCAGGAGCCAGGGGTCTATCCATCCTACCCATCCTACCCAGCTACTGCGGTAGTGAGGAGCCTCTGGTTCTGGTGGCTTGCGTTTCCAGTCGATGAGACTCAGTGGCGTAGGGTCGGTGCGGGAGCAGTTTGTCTGCCCTCGTTGGAGGGAGGCCTCTGCCCCTAGTGTCTCGTTGGCCGCCCCGTGGAGCGCCGGTGTGGCATCCTCACTGAGGGCGCCGAAGGTCGTACACTCCTACGGCTTGGGGGGAGCCGACCTGAGGCCACCGTAACTCGGCTTCAACTCCTCGCCCTTATCCGCAGTCGTGTGGAGTCGGGGTGTCTTTGGCCAGCTGTCTGGGTTGAGAAGAGGGAAGGGGGATCCGCAACCCCGCCTGCTGGTGGTGAGTGCGGGAAGAGGCCTTCCCCACGCAGTGTCGACCACAACAGCTACCTGTGATTGTGGTGGGTCGTCCTCCCACTCTTCCCAGGCCTGCAGCAGCGTCTCAGGTAGAACTGGACCATCCCAGCCTGGCTCCCATCTCCATCGGTGGTGCACGAGCAGGACAAGATGGATCCTCCCGAACTGATGGAGGGGCAAACTCCTCGGGCGGGATTCCTGCTGCAGGGCGGTGATGGGGCAGGGCTGCTCGCCTAGACCAAGGTTCGGTTCCGCAAGGGCTCTCTTGGTGCAACAGGTCTGCTCTGGGCAAATTGCCGGCGAGATGATGAGGGAGACAGCCGCCCCGTGAAGCATCTGGGGCTCCTGCTTCGCCGTCCGCAAAGGCATGTCCACTTGCTCCACTTGCTCGGACCTCTTGGCCTCCCTGGAGGCCTTGGCTGGAGTCGTCTCCATGAGCCCGGGCAGGGCCAGGAGGTGAATTCCGGGAATAGGTAGTTGAGATGGCTGGTCCCGTCCTCTGGGGGGGTCCCAGCTGTCGTGTCCAGCCATCTTGAGGTGGTTGATGCCGTCCGGCTGACTGTGCCCTGTGCTGTTGGTCTCAACGTTCGCCATGCCTCCCTGAGTCTGGTGCATCTCGGTGGCGGGCTTGGCCGCCCCGTTGCACTCTATGGTATGCTCAGGGTCGGCGACCTTTGTCGGTGGACATGTCCTAGGTGGGGGTGTTGGTGTTGGTGGCACTAGAGCAGTGGGTTCCGTAGTATGGGTCGTTGGCTCTGGAGCCGCCGTGCTGACCTGACCCTGGTCTTGGGAGGTGAGAGGCACGGGTAGAGTGTTGAGCCGGGGTGCGGACACCGGTGAGGTGAGCGGCGCCCTTTGGGTTGCTAGCCCTGGGGCCGGTACGCACGTCTGACTCTGGTCTTGGGAGGCGAGAGGCACAGGTGGAACTGCCGGGTCCCCGGCGAGCTGTTGGGCCCGAAGCGTGGCGCCTTTGTGCGCCCGCTCAGCTTGCCGCAGGCATCGGCCTCTCTCCAGGCGGTTAGTGATCCGCCCTCTAGCTTGGAGGGCCTCCTCTTGGGCCTGCTTGGCTGCTCTGGTTGCCGCTCTGGTTTGCTCGTTCAGCCGATCGTACTCCGCATCGGCTTCCTCCTCCTCCGCGTGTTGCCGGCGGAGGTCCTCAGCTGCCAGTCGTGTCATCTCCTGCTCGTAGGCTGCCGCTTGGGCTGAGGAGGAGGAGTTAGTGGAGGCGTGTGAGCGTACGGTTGACCGTGAGCTGGCGCTAGAGTGTCGCGATGGGCTATGGTGACTGCGGTAACTGCTAACGCTATGATAGTGAGAGTGACTGGGGCTCCTCAACCGGGGCTCTGCTCGGGAAGAGGGTCGGGCCCCTTGGTACCGGGCTGACCCGTGGCCGCATGGGGTCTCCCGGTCATGGGCGAGGGCCTGGGCCGAGGATATCCCTTGGGTCCTTGGATCCTCCCACTGTGTACACCGCGTGTTGTGGTTGACGAAGTACACCCTCCCATGGTCCTGGCGTGTCTCCCATCCAGGAGGCAGTGTGCCCTGAGGGTGATGACTCCTGCGCCCGCTGGGTACATGGGCGTCTCTGTCGTCATAGGTCGAACCTCCATGACCTGACCTGTCCCGGCTTGACTGGTGGCCACCTTGATGGGACCTGCCAGCGTGTTGGGATTCCTTGAAGTATTCAGTGATGTCCCGGTTGGTCTCCCTTTTGCGCGCGATCTTATGTTCGAACTCGGCCCTTGTCTGGGCTGCCTGAGCGGGGAGTCGGTGGTGGCTGCGGATGAGTTCCTGCCCCTGGTGGATCTTCTGGTCGGAGTGTAGGGGGTCTCGCCCTTTAGTACTACTCCGAACGCTGAATACTTGGCTGTATCCAGTATCGATCTGGTGGATCTTCTGGTCGGAGTGTAGGGGGTCTCGCCCTTTAGTACTACTCCGAACGCTGGATACTTGGCTGTATCCAGTATCGATCTGGTGGGGGAAGGGTTGCTCCTCTGGTCGACGAGATGTCGTGACCAGGGCGAGCTCACCTGACTCCTGCTCCATCTCTGAGCGTCGCAAGTCCTCTATCCGGCTCGGAGGACCAAATTGTAGCGAAGCTTGTTGGCTTGCTGGAGGCAAAGCGTTTGGGCTTGCCTCGTGAAGTGTGCTGGATCGTGGATGAGGGCTCACGTGCTCTGATCGGTCAGAATCACGGAGATGGAGATAAGGACCGACATGTCGGTCCTGGGACTCGGTTGAAATACCACTGGGATGACTGGGTGTAAGGCAATCAGGCACCAGGGCCTGGCCGGTTGGAAGATGGCCAGGACTCAATTCGGGTCCGGGTTTGGTCGTGCTAATGGTTGACATTATTAGGGGAGTAAGAAATACCTGAATCAAGCAGGAATCTCTCGGATGTGGCCGGAATCTCTTGGATGAGGTTAGTCAAGCATAGCGTCACAGGACGCCTGGCTTATATGCCCGCGTTTTGGTGTATGACATCACGTCATTGGTGATGTCACAACGTTCTAGGGAGCTATGACATCATCGATGTTATGTCTGACATTGCCGATGACCTCACAGGTGAGCTCTATGCTATGACATCATCGGTGTCATTGTTGATGATGTCATCATCATTACGTCGTGGCGCGCCGGCTGGTGGGCATCGACTGCCCCAAGAACAGGCTTGACGGTGGGCCATTATGGGCCCTTTTCTACACATCCATTTTATCACAGTATGTATAATGTAAATGTGTAGGGCCATATGATTTTTGCAAAACGGGGGGGTGGGGGGGGTGGACAGATGGAATCATGGAATTTGGTAATAAAAAATTGAATCAACTGTAAAAAATCAAATTCAAATCAATAAAAGTACGCCTAATTATCAAAATCAATTATTATTATTGTAGTAGCCTAAATAATTTCATAAATAGGCCTAGAGAAATGATAAAAAAAGAGATTTGTGGGATTTGCATGGCCACGGGGGCCACGTGAAATGATAGGAGGCCAGGGGCTAGTTAATAAACAAACAATATACATTTTTCTGTAGCGGATTGTAGGTTTTTTGCGGTGTCAGCCGGAGTTTAGTCTGACAATGTCGTGCACACCGGATAGTTAGTTCGGTTGAGTTAATTAGGTTAAATACATACATAAGTGCCTGGGTAGCGAGCAGACGGCGGTATTTGACAATTTAGCTGGAGCTCAGTCAAACTTTATTTCACGTTAGTTTTTATTGTGAATTCGATTCTAATTCACAATGAAAACGAACGGGAAATTATTAGAAAATGGTCCGGGGGTGGGGGACGGGGGGCACTCTGCACCCTTGTCACGGGCCACATCTGGCCCCCCGGGCCGCCAGTTGAGTATCAGCGCGCCTACAGCGCCTCATCTTGCTGTATGTGGAACATTACAGGCGCTCCAGCGCATCTCATCTCGCAGTGATCTGGTTTAATGTTGTGCTTTGATGAAAAACGAGACGCTGACACCGAGTCTGTCATGCCTTTTTGCCTTTTTCATTCCGCCGTCGCGTCTCTTCTCCTGTCATGTCTGACAGACAGTCTCCGTGTTACAGAGGATGGGGGACACGGCTGTCACATAGATCTGTGCGGAGAACAAAGATTCATAAGTTGGAAGAGAAAGAAGTGCAAATGGCCAATGGTGTGTGATTGCCTGGGGTTTCTTGTTAATAAATCCCATCAGTAGCCATGAAAGCCTATTATTGCAACTCAGCAGAAGTCTCTCTGACACGTGTGTGTGTGTGTGTGTGTGTGTGTGTGTGTGTGTGTGTGTGTGTTTGCCTTTTGCATGGGAGAGGACTCTTCCAAGGTGACTGTTCAATAGAGCTTTCATCCATCAGACTATGAGAGAGAGAAGAGGATCTCTCTCCTCTCATGCCAGATCTGAGGCCAGTTTATAGGGAGGAGGCGACCGCCGACCGGGGGCGGGGCAGGGAGGGGAGGGGAGGGGAGTTGAGGGGAGGGGAGGGCGGGGAAGGGAGGGGAGGGGAGTTGAGGGGAGGGTTGGGGAGGGGAGGGGAAGGGAGGGGAGGGGAAGGGAAGGGAGGGGAGGGGAAGGGAGGGGAGGGGAAGGGAGGGGAGGCATTGGCTATGGAAGCTGTTCATACAGAGTGTGAAGATAATCTCCTGTCATCTGTAGTGTGCCATCATCTCACAGGCGCTGTGTGATTATGAGCTACAATTACAATTAGTGCTAGTGCTGCCCTGCCCGGTGGTGAAGTGGAGTGGAGCCTACTCTTCATTTATGCCCCAATTTCTATTTTGAAAGTGACCCATCCAGCAAAGGATAAAGGCCCCCGTGTTATAAACAGTGACATGCACAGTAACGACGGGGCATTCACCCCCAGGCGTTCTGAGCCCTGCCTCAAGTGGCCCATTCGAGGAATTACACCTTTCTGGTGGGAACACCTCAGAGATTTCCCACTGGTGTCAGCAGGCAGGCAGCAGATGAAGGCAGATTTGTGAGGTGTAGGCAGGGAGAGATGAATGTGTGTGTGTGTGTGTGTGTGTGTGTGTGTGTGTGTGTGTGTGTGTGTGTGTGTGTGTGCGCGCGTGTGTGTGTAGCTACTACATGTGTGCCTGTGTGTGCGTGCATGCGTGCGTGTGCGGGATTAGAGGACCCTGGATGTTCATCAGGCTGAGTGTGTGTGTGTGGTGTGCGTGCATGCGTATGTGTGTGTGCACGTGCGTGCGTGCATGCGTATGTGTGTATGTGCATGCGCGTGTGTGTATGTGTATGTGTGTGTGTGCATGCATGTGCATGCTCGTGAATGCATGTGTGTGCGTGCATGCGGGTGTGGAGGCATGCACGTGTGTGTGTGTGTGTGTGTGTGTGTGTGTGTGTGTGTGTGTGTGTGTGTGCGCTCGTGCATGCGTGCGTGCGTGTATGTGTGTGTATGTGTGTGCGTGCGTGCGTGCGTGCGTGCGTGCGTGTGCGTGCGTGTGCGTGTGTGTGTTTGTGCGGGATGAGAGGACCCCGGCTGTTCATCAGGCTGAGTGGAGGAGGACTGGTCCCGGGCCTCCAGGCGGCCATGACACTTCACTCTGTGCTGATTGTGTCTTTACTCATGTTGGCCTGCTGACTCCTAACATCATTTCAGTCACTTCCCAGCCACTCCCTCTGTCTCTGTCAATTCCATTGAAAGGCTGTTTTATTGGCGTTCCCATCCCATCATGCATTGCCAATCCACATGGTGACATATCCAAATTGTAACAGATGAGCTATGAACAGTATTATTCTATGAACAGTATTATTCTTCATTCCGTGTCGTTGCCTCATTCACCGTTACTGTGTGACAGCAATTCTGCAGCAGAAATCTTTTGATCAGATTAGACAGAGTCAGTAACTCATCTTTCTTGATATTTCTCACAGTGTAGTAAGAAAGTAATGTTCAGCCTAGTCACACAGTAATGAAATATTCTGCCAGCACTCTCTCGGTGTAGCCTCATATAGAGCTATTGTTTCTATAGACCTTATTCGATTGACGTCACTCACGTACTGGCACGCCCACCGCCGCCATATTGTTGACATAACGCAGCAGCTCTCAAGTGACAGCCTAGGTGGAGCAGCGTTTATAGGAAGCTAGCCGCTGTTAGCGTTACCTGTATCGTTCAAATTGTGTTCGGATGGTGACCTGCGTTAGGCATGGCTGTAGTAATGACAGCAATAAAGTCCCCGTGGTTTGTTTCTATCTCTACCGTCCTCAGACGTGAAGGGAGCGACACTGAGGATACGTCAGCAGCACAGGAGAGGTGTGTGGATAGTTAGTTGAGACAGGTGAAACTTTCTGACAGCTCCTCACAGCAAAGTCTGTTCACCTCGTTCTTTTGTTTATTTATTACAGGCATTAACGGCAGCATACAAACAACAACTCTGGGTTTTTTATTGGTGTCATTAGCATCGCTATTTTGTAATGGAACAGAAACGATATGGCGCCGTCCAGGGTTAGCGAATGAGGTCTATTGAGCTATGTTGTTTGAGATTTTGAAGTTTCTGTCCACTCTATGTAGTTTTTACTTTTTGTTTTGCGACAAGTTGGTCGGGCCAGATGGATGATATTTACCATACCATTTGTGAGCAGAGCCTCAGATGGACTGGTAAAGGGACTGGGAGAGGGACTATAAGAGGCATTGGTTGAGCTTTAGAACCATAGGTAGAACCAAAGAGTAACATTATAGAAGCCAAGAGACAAAACTCAGGTGCTTTTTTTTTTTTTACAACAGTCCTGCCGCCATTTTGGACTGAAAACCCCTCTGGTGTACATTGCCTGTAACCCTAGTGAGAGGTCAATGGACCCCTTTGAAAATGGCCATGCTAATTTTTCCCTTAGCAACATTTTGCATAACTTTGGTGCATTATTTAGCCCGCTTACCGACATGCTAGTTTGGTCCCAATCGATTCCTTGGGTCTTCTAGTTTCATATGGTAACACACGGGGGGCGGGCCAACGGCCCCAAATTGATCCACCATGTGCTAAATGGAATGATAGCTTCAGAGCCAACCAGTGGAGGGAGCAGAACCAGCTTGGACTGACTGGTAGAGGGAGGGACTTGGTATTTTAGCTTTGTAGTGATTGGAGTTGGGAGAAAGCACGTACACATGTAGTGAAAGGTACCTGAGGACATTCAAAGGCTTATCAGGTGCTATGAGTGAAAGTGAATGAAGAGGGATTAATGCTGCCTCACTGGTTCATCTGACACGATTGAAAGCAGCAGCAATTCTACGCTTCCAAGTCTGGATGAGGTGAAGTGAAAACAGAGGAAGTTGTCAGTGTGTCGTGCGTGCTGTATGTCGGTGTGTCGTGCGTGCTGTATGTTTGCGAGGGTGCATTAGCTGGGTGTGCATCTCTGCGTGAATCTCTAAGTGTTGGCATCCACTCGGCACAACAGGAGACCCACAATCCATCTGGCAGACAAGCTCAACTTCCCCTCTCCACCCCCACTTCACTACACTACATCCGCAGCTTTGCATAGAGTCTATGAAATGTCTCAAGCAATCACAATGTTACTACTGTAATAGGGCGCTGTTTACTACTACGTACTGGGAATGAACGTGCGCTCAACTTAATTCGAGTGACACTCAAGCAACTCAGGTGGTGTGTGTGTGTGTGTGTGTGTGTGTGTGTGTCTTATCAGTCTGAGCATGCTCAGTGGCATCATCAGTTTGTGACATCATTAGTGATGTCAGCAATATGAGCAACTGGAGCAATTATGTCCCTCACGATGACATCGCTTGGACTGAGCATGCTCAGTTGAGCAATTGTGCGCCAATGATGTCACAATGTCCAGAGTCACTCGATGACAGGTGTGTGTGCCTGTGTGTATGTGTGTGTTTGTGTGACATCACTCACTGATGACATCACTCACTGATATCACTCTTCTTCATGCATAGAATTTGTGATGACAAGTCTGGAGATGGCCGAGTTGCACCGGGCCTACTTATAGCCTCTGTAGGGGGAGGAGTTCTGACATGGTTGCGGAGCCGTCGAGCAGCGAGGGAAGTCGGCGCGCTGGCACGAGGTCCGCGAACACGCCGCTCAAAGAGAGCAACGTTGAGGAGGGGGCGGACCCCCGACTCTTGAATTTGTGTAATATTCTGTGACAGGCAGATCCAGTCTGCCGGAAAGCCATTCGAAGAGTTATGACATCATTGATGATGTCACAATGTCTATGACATCATCCGTGTATGTAAACAATTACTGATGACGTCACAATTGTTCAAGTGACACCTCTGATGACGTAGCCTATGACATCACTGATAATCTCACAATGTTTATGATATCACTGATGATGTCCCAATGTCTATTACATCATCAGTGGGGTTCCACTAGAGAATTGTGGGGGCCCACTGATGATGTCATGCCACATCATCGTTGAGTGGTGGCCAGTGGTGACTGATTATGTCATACTCACTGATTATGTCATACCGAGTATGACATAATCAGTCAGCACTGGCCACCACTCGATGACGACGATGACATCATCACTCTGGCAACCACTCAACGATTGTAGGGCATGAAATCAGTGATTTATGATCAGTCACCGACTGGCCACGTCGACGATGGCGGCATTTACATATGGCGGCGTTCTGAGCATGCTCATTTAATGAATGGTGGTTGCTTGTGGGTCACCGTCGCGGATTTGCCGATATAAGTATATATAAAACCGTGTTCTGAGCATGCTGTTGAGCAATTGTGGGTATAGAATTGCACTTGGTCCGTTTTTGCCGCAGGTTCAGGCTTGATTGAGTGGGCTGTGAGCAAGTCGTCCAATTTATAACCTCAGAAGGGAAGGATGTATGAGATCACTGATGTCACAATGTCTATGACATCATCAGTGAGTAGATAATGATCAGTGATTGATGACATCACTGATGTCACTGATGATGCTACAATGTCTATGACATCATCAGTGACTGTTGACATCACAATTGCTCGAGTGATATCATCCCTTATGAAGTCCCAATATCTATGACACTATCATTTGTAGTTGCCTCACCACTCCATGCTAACAGAATGGCTGTAGTTGCCCCCGTAGCCGTCACTGCTGTAGAAGTTGCCAAAGCCACCTCCACCCAAGCCACGATTTCCGCCATGGCCCCCGGTGTTACACCCATCACGGCCACCACTGAAGCTGCTGG
>NW_028150901.1:0-29703 GCF_964638095.1 Poromitra crassiceps | reverse complement strand
GATCCAAACCCATGGTCTTGACCTGTTTAGACGGTTAGAGAACTCTGAGGATGTTGAGGAGACACGAGGGATTCATAAATCTGTAGCGTTGCTGATTCAGGCTTTACCTGCTTTTGTTTCACTCACTAACCTTTACACAGGTGCATTTAAATGACCCTTTTCTTGTGTTCAGTAGATTTGTACTCAAGCAGCAATTTACTACCATAAAAGGAAAAATAACAGCACTTCTTAGTAAGTTATTTTGGTTTCTTCCACTCATGGTGATGATGATGGTGTTGATGACAAATCGACTAAACATACTTTCTGTTAACAACCGCACACCTGATTGTGGATGATGGTGCAAGTGTGCGAGCAGAGTTCTTCATTTTTAGATGGAACCAGTAGCCTATATAGGGCGTTCTGTGGGTGGGTCGGTCGGTCGGTTGGTCCCCCAGCCTTTGGTGGCCACATGTCCACCTAGTTGTGTACGTGGGTCACAGCTATTTGTGAATTCACGCTAGTTACCATAGTCCCATTTTTCTCTGTGTGTTCCCACAACTTCTCTATTCTTAAATGCCTCTGACAAACTGGAAAACACCCTTTCACTTTCTTATCTTACTTACTTTACTTACGGTAAGCAAGTGTTCATAGGCCTATATACTTCAATTAAAATATCCATTACATGACAAATACAACTCTCTGCTTCTCAGAGTTGTATGCATATATGTATGAATCTGTTTATCTTGGAATTATTTTTTTCCATCCATCCATCTTCACCGCTTATTCGGGGTCGGGTCGCGGAGGTAGCCGTTCCAGCAGGGGACCCCAAACTTTGCTTTCCCTGGCCCCATTAGCCACCTCTGACTGGGGGATCCTGAGGCGTTCTCAGGCCAGCGTAGAGATATAGGCCCCTATCGTTGCATCGGCGCAGTTTCTAGGCCGAGCGGCAGGCGCAGATCAAAGCAGTGGGCGTGGAAAGGCGCACTTGATATCGTCGTGCTGGCGCTAGATGCAGCCCAAAGCATTACAACCACGCCTTTTAGGCGTAAAATTATGCACCGTCATGCTCATTGGATAAGTGCAATAAACGAATCGCACGCTTGCCTTTTTAGCTCCAATTCCAGTGATCCCGCAAAACCAGACGAAAGCCAAACGCTCTGCCCCCCCCCCCCCCTCCCTTCATCCAGCCTGTCTGTCTGCATTATAGGCTATTATTCCATATTATTATGCTTCTCAAACCAATCTAACTGCAGTTTCAATACTGCAAGCATGTAAATACGCTACACTATAGCAAGATCAAAGTGAAAATAATGTTCTATGCATCAGCTAGAAAAATATAGCCTATTAGATTGGTGAAAGTTTGTCCAGAAAGATATCATTTTCTCTCGCCTGCTGCAGGAAGGATGATGCACATAAATATACCCTACATTATGTCAAGTCATTGCATAAATGTGTTTTTATTGTAAAACTAAATGTGAAATAGGGCCAAGTTATTGGACGGACATCACAGTATAGCAGATGCCATTAGAAGCGCGTTCCGAAGCGCGTTCCGCTGTTACTTCTCTAAATCACGTTAACTCGACAAGGGGTATATATATGCCCAGGAGGACATATATGTTTCACATAGGGTGGTGTTTTCATTTCGAGGTTTTATTTGGTCCAATATTGAAATGTTGACAATGGCAGGCTGTGTTACCATTACACATTAATTTAGAACTACCTTTTATATCTATTTTGGCTCATTTGGTGGCTATTTAGTAGCGAAATGAAGAAACACAATGCATGCTGGGAACTCAGAGAGAGAGAGAGAGAAGGGTGACAGAGAAGAAGCAGTGAAGGCAAAGAATAGGCCTGCTTTTGAAAAGCGCAAAGCGCTAAATGTAGGCCAGCTCCCAAGATATGACTAGGCTGGTATTTAGCGCCGACACGCCCACTTTGGGACTGCGCCACGCCCATTCGGCCTAAAGCGCATTTGGCAGCCTAAAGCCTATTGCTATCTTGCCGAAACAGGCGCAAGGCACGTTTTTTTGCGGTTAAGGCCCGTAATAGCGCCGATGGCCTGTGGGAGAATAGAGCCCATAATCTCTCCACCTAGCCCTCGGTCTGCTCCGTGGTCTCCTCCCAGCTGGACGTGCCTGGAACACCTCCCTAGGGAGGCAACCAGGTGACATCCTTACCAGATGCCTGAACCACCTCAAGTGGCTCCTTTCTACGCAAATGAGCAGCAGCTCTACTCTGAGTCCCTCACGTATGACTGAGCTTCTCACCTTCTCCCTAAACTCCTGAGAAAACCCATTTCAGCCGCTTGTATCCGCGATCTTGTTCTTTCAGTCTTGACCCATCCTTCATGACCGTAGATCGTGAGGTTTGCGTTGTGGCTCAGCTTTCTTTTCATCGCAACGGTGCGGTAAAGCCAACGCAATAACGCTCCCGCTGCTCCGATTCTCTGGCCCATCTCCAGCTCCATTGTCCCCTCACTCGAGAACAAGACCCTGAGATAACTTGAACTCCTGCACTTGGGGCAAGGAGTCATTCCCTACATAGTCTCGCTTGCCAGCCTCCTCTCCCTTCCGTGAGAGGAGTCTGGCAGCGCTGGTCTAAATTCTGGAATTGCGGGGGGAAATGCTCCGTTTAGTTTAACCAATCACACTCGTCTTGGGCGGCGCTTAGCGGCAGTGCCCTTGGAAAATAGTTTCCAACAATCTAAATCTAGCTAGTTAGCGTTGTTGTTTTCACTGCGGCGGCAGGGGACATTTACAGCGACACACAGGGAGGAGGGACCGGAAGCCACTCTGATTGACATGGTCGGAGCCAATGACAGAGCTTCTCAAGCGGGGAGCAGAAATCCAGCAGCGACTGAAATGGACGCCTCCAATGGGAGAGCAGCTGTGGAGCAGGGGAGGGGCTTATGCCAGCAGCCTGTTTCCATGCAGCCAGACTCCTCTCAGGGAAAGGAGGCTGGCAAGCGAGACTATTCCCTACATGGAGTAGACAATCCACCGGAATAATTTTTTTTGTTTATTTATTATACCTCCACCGGCGATAGCCAGGCTGGAGGCATTATGGATCTGGGTTGTCCGTCCGTCCGTACGTACGTACGTACATACGTACATCCGTACGTACTGTACGTCCATACGATGTTTGTTAACGCGATATCTGAGGAACGCCTTGACGGAATTTCATCAAATTTGCCTCAAACATCGACTTAGACTCAAGGATGATCTGATTAGATTTTGGTGGTCAAAGGTCAAAGGTCAAGGTCACTGACCTCTCGAACGCCATTTTCAAGCTTGTTAACGCGATATCGCAGGAATGCCTTGACGGAATTGAATCAAACTTGTCTCAAACATCGTCTTGGACTCAAGGATGAACTGATTAGATTTTGGTGGTCAAAGGTCAAGGTCACTGTGACCTCTCAAACGCCATTTTCCAGCTTGTTAACGCGATATTTCACGAATGCCTTGACGGAATTTCATCAAATTTGCCTCAAACATCGACTTAGACTCAAGGATGATCTGATTACATTTTGGTGGTCAAAGGTCAAAGGTCAAGGTCACTGTGACCTCACGAATGCCTTTTTCAAGCTTGTTAACGCGATATCGCAGGAATGCCTTGATGGAATTTCATCAAACTTGTCTCAAACATCGACTTGGACTCAAGGATGAACTGATTACATTTTGGTGGTCAAACTTCAAGGTCACTGTGACCTCACGAACGCCATTCCCAAGTTAGTTAACGCAATATCTCAAGAACGGCTTGATAGAATTTCTTCTGATTTGGCTCAAACATCGACTTGGACGCAAGGATGAACTGATTCCATTTTGGTTATCAAAGGTCAAGGTCACTGTGACCTCTCGAATGCCATTTTCAAGCTTGTTAACGCGATATCTCAGGAATGTCTTGAAGGAATTTCTTCGAATTTGCCTCAAGCGTCCACTTGGACTCAAGGATGAACTGATTACATTTTGGTGGTCAAAGTTCAAGGTCACTGTGACCTCACACACCCAATTTCCAAGCTCCGTAACGTAACATCACAGGAGCGCCTTGACGGAATTTCTTCCAATTTGCCTCAAATGGCGATTTGGACTCAAGAATGAACTAATGGCGGAGGCATAAGTCCGCGTTGCGGTCGTTCTACTTTACATTGTTATTTGTTTGGTTGAGTCTAGGTTTTCATAAGGATTCTAAATAAGTTCCAGGGAAATGTGCTTTTTGCTTTTCCCTACTTTACACTGAAATTTAATAATTAGACAACAAGCGACAGACACCTGAAAATACAACACACTTTACCAGCAAAGTCACATGATGAACTGATGTAAGCCACCTGCCTCAGCACAGCAATCACTCCCCCCACATCCTCCTCTCAATCCATGAATCACAACCTCCTTCCTTCTCAGCTAGTCAAGTTTATGTATTTATTTATTTATTTATTTATTTATTTATTTATTTATTTATTTATTTATTTATTTATTTATTTATTTATTTATTTATTTATTTAACCCTAATTGACAAGCATGCCTCAAAGGACTTGACAGAGAATGTGTTTAGCTAGATCTAATTAAACACAATCAATAAATAGAATTGATCAACTTAAATAAAAGAAGTGTGGTAAGAAAGAAAAGAGAACAGGAAAAACACAGGGTAGGCAAGAGCAGATTTTAGCAAGGCAAAACGTTCTAGCTATTCTACAGCCTAACCCAGTGGTTCCCAAAGTGGGGGTCAGGACCCTCAGGGGGTCCCGGGACACCACTGGGTGGGTCGCGAGATGATTTCCAGAATGTGTGAAATTGGCCTAAAGAATATGTGAACTACAAAATGTGTGAAATACATTTTAAAAACGATTAAAAAGAGCACATTTTAACCAATTGTCTGTTTTGTTGACGAAATGTGCACTAACGTTAGCATGCTTTAACCACCTCCGGGGATAGTGGGGGTCGTGAGCCTCTGGCACCGTTATTTTGGGGGTTGCGCGCTGAAAAGTTTTGGAACCCTTGGTCTAACCTTCCACCTAACCTACGGGCAGCCCTCAGCCTTGACCCTGTAAACTTCAGGGTTCCCAATATTTCTAGAGATAATTTAATTGTCCAGGACAGTTTCAGTGATGATCTAGCTGGTATGACAGACAAGCCTCACATCTAATATGTTCCTCTCTGTGGAAGTCTGATTTAAAAGACGTGCAGTCTCTGGCTGTAATTTATCTATGAAATCTTACACCATTTGCCTGCCTGTTGTACGATGTGACGTGACTTTGAGGTGTGTTCACAGCGTTTCCACAACAATCGAAAGGACCCATATTCAAAACACTGTCGTCCATAAACTACCATTTGAATATTAATGCTGAACATTGGCTAACTTAGGCCTTTCAGATGACAATGGCAATGTTATCCATTTTGGGGAGCTCTGATAGCTTACTAGTTGATTCTCACCTAAAGGAAAATAAGAGAATGTTGAAATCATTTTCCAGGACTTTTCCAAGATTTTCGAGGACATCTTACTATTTCTCTAATTTTCCATGTGTTTTCCATGACTGGAAAATTGGTCAACTGTCTTCCAGGTTTACCAGGATGTGTGGGAACCCTGAACTTATCTAAAACAAGCATAACAAGAAAGAAAATACACAAAATCATCTAGATAGCCTACCACCTAACCTAACCTACAGGCAGCCCTCAGCCGTTCATCTCACGACATCCTGCTTATTCTTCCTCTTTCTCTTAAATAGAATACTTACTGATCCCACAGGGGAATTTGTTTTGAGGTAGGAGGCAATGACATGACGTACACAACATGAAACAAGGGACCAAGACATGGCGTGTAAACATTACCCGTCCTTATTTAGAAAGTTGATAGAGAAGTTGGTGTTGTAGAGAGATGTTATGTGCAGATTGTGCCACAGCCCTTACTTGAAATCTTGACTATTTTGTTAAGAAAACATATAAGATTATCAACAACGCCACATGTGCCCTTTACGACTACTACTTTAACCTAATGCCATCAGGAATACATTTTAAGGTGCGTTCACACCGAGATATTTATTTTTCGCTCTGTCGCTCAAGTCAACCCTTTGGAATCGCTCTGTCGCTCTGTTTAAATCGCTCATCAACAGGCACACGAAATGACGGACATGTGGGGGATATAACGTTACGCAATGTCATGATATTTGTCCACTACGAGCCACGGTCATTGTTTACAAGCTAAAGCCTATCAGCGTGCTCCTAATGCGAGCTCCATACCGGTAGTACAGACTTCACTTCATGTCAGCTGTCAGGCTGTCAATGTGGTTTGTTGCCACACAATAAACCAGCGGTTTGTTCCAAGCAAGTGTGATCCTTGACTCACTCTCACATGGCAGCCAATCAGCGTTGAGCGGCGAGCGACTGATGCCAGCGTATTTTCGCTCGAGTTGGGATATTTCATCTCGAGCGACGAGCGAATTTTCTCCCTATCGCTCTGTCTCTGCCGCTCGGACGCCCAGCGATTTTTCTCCCAGGCGAATATACGCTCAATCGCTCGTTTGCATTGACTTTGTATGTAAACTCGACGCCAGCGAAAAACTTTAATAGGTCGGTGTGAACGCACCTTTAGACTGCCTGTATAAACAGAAAGACGTTTGGTCCAGAAGTCATTACTTGTGAACAGCGGAACAGGACAAGAAATCAACACGTTGTCATTCCGGCTGCGTATTATCACTGCTCTAGCAAGCACCTTGGGCAGTGCCCTGTTAAACAAGCACTGTGCACCTGCTGGGGTGAGGTCAAAGGTCAAGCTACGCCTTGGGAGGCACAGGTTAGGGTTAGCCATTGGGGAGGGGTCGCTTAGGGTTAGAGACAGGGGGCAGGGGTTTAGGTTTAGGCATTGGTAGCCACTTGGTTAGCGTTTGGATATGAGTTAGGGTTTGGGTCTCCAGGGGAAGGCTTGTCGACGTCCAGCTGAAATAGGTCTCAGAGGGTCTGTGCGATGTAGTCGACTGAAAACAAACATTGCTTTGACTGAAACAAGGTAGAGAGGCGAGACATAGCGTGTGGGTCATTTGATTTGACCTATGCTGGGGACTGGAGTTGACGTTGGCCAATCCTGGCGCTTGTCTGGCGTGTTCTGCCCCCAAATCGAGTGGGATCCAGTGTGTCCGGCCCCTCAGTCGAGTGGGATCCGCAGAGAACCAGCCAGCTGGCTGCCTCCGTGCGGACTTCCATTTCAAAGCCGAGGCTCAGAGTGCTGCTGCCTGCCTTGAAGTGTCCGAGGGCCTGGGGTAAGAGCCGCAGTAAACAACGATATTCCTGGAATGCGAGTTTAATGAGCCAGTTACATGTCCTTTGCATTCTACATTAAATTAAGAGATTACCATTCATTTTATTTGGTATTACATACTCATTGGCCAAATATATTAACATTAATGGCTAGAAAGTTCTGCCGATGTAGGCACTAGGCAGCCATCTTGCCTGCACAGAATGACAGAGCTGGTGATTAAGAAATGGTCGCTTTACATTCTCTGTAAACTGATAGCATTGACTCTTTGTGTGTGATTCAGTACATCCCTGCCTGCTTCAACATTGGAAACATAACTCCCAGCTGTTCCTCAGGAGACCAGCAGGTGTCACTGTTGCCTGCTGATAGTTTCAGTCAGGCTCCACAGCCGCTCCACCACTCAGATCTGCTGGTGGTTGTATTATTTTAGCTTGTCATTTGTTCGATCCTCCACATCCTCTCTGCATGCTCCTTGCAGTCTTCTTCTTTCGGCTATTCCCGTCAGGGGTCGCCACACTGCATGCTCCTTGCAGTGATCCATCCAAATCCACCTTGTTTAGAGTAACAGAGGAAACGTCCTGCAGCAGAAGATATGTTTTAATTGACCTATCGCTAAGCCCCACCCCCCATGCTCACCCGGACAAACACAGGGCACGCTGACTAGAATAATGGCAGCCGTCACTGTCAAAGTTATATCCCAAGACGCTCTTCACAACTTTTTGAGGATTGATATCGTCTAGAAGCCATCAGAAAGTACTTCACTATGCCATGGAGGGCGATGTACAACATTTAAAGCTAGACTCTCACCTCTCGTTCTGAATCTCCGTCTTCCTGGCTGTAGATCAGGGGTGCCCAACCTTTTTTGACCCAAGATCTGCTTTTCAAGTAGCCAGCCTCCCGAGATCTACCAGTCCAGTTTCAACATCGCAAACGCACACACGTCGTTTCCAGCCTGCAGTAACTAACCTCACAACACTTTCTCGTTGTCCCACAACCACTTGACATTAGGGCTGTGAATCTTCACTGGCCTCACGATTCGATTCAATTATGAGTCAGAGGGCTACGATTCGATTCGATTACGATTATCGATGCATCTCGATGCATCTTAAATCGTCGCATCACTTTTTTTCCCCAATACATGATTTATTTTTTCTCACTTTCTTTTTTCTCACTGTGTGGCTACTTTTAAAATAAAAGTGCATTTGGAATTGCATTGTATTATGATCCATAATTAAAATAAACAACTGCATGTACTTCCATTATATTTTACTTGATTATTATTATTATTTTTTTTATAAAAAAGTCTGCGGTCTACTGGTTGACCGCTGACTTTTTTATAAAAAAAAAAATTGATTGACTGGTTGGGCACCCCTGCTGTAGATAGTCTATTAATGCTGCATACTCCTCTCTCACCTCTCACATTATATATTTATTCTCCTTCTCTGTCTTATATATGTGTCACTGCTCTCTCTCTGTTTAGTGTTGCTTCGAGGTTTGCCAGCACTGTAAACCTGCTCTCTCTCTGTTTAGTGTTGCTTCGAGGTTTGCCAGCACTGTAAACCTGCTCTCTCTCTCTGTTTAGTGTTGCTTCGAGGTTTGCCAGCACTGTAAACCTGCTCTCTTTCTGTTTAGTGTTGCTTCGAGGTTTGCCAGCACTGTAAACCTGCTCTCTCTCTGTTTAGTGTTGCTTCGAGGTTTGCCAGCACTGTAAACCTGCTCTCTCTCTCTGTTTAGTGTTGCTTCGAGGTTTGCCAGCACTGTAAACCTGCTCTCTCTCTCTGTTTAGTGTTGCTTCGAGGTTTGCCAGCACTGTAAACGTTGCTTTTGTTGCTCATGTGTGTTGAGTTTTTAAAGTAAAACGTGTCCCGATGAGGAATTCTGGAGGGATTTCAATAGAAGCCACAACAGGTGGACCACAGTGGTGCTGACTGCCTATACCACCAGCTACCTTCTACTATCTTCACCCAACACTGGGCGTAGCAGCACACTGAGCAGTCATCACACACACAGGTAATGGGAGTTAACATAATAGGTCGTTGAGCAGGATCACGCCTCAACCACTCAACCGATCACCTGACAAGCTTAGTTATACCTGATCAACCCCATCCTGCCCTCCTGTTTGTGTCAGATCTCTCCACCCACACACCCTCCATCCCCCTCATCCATACCCTCATCCCTTCATCCTCACATCTCATTCCTTCTTCTTCAGTCTGGTGCATAGGTACCTCCCTCACATCTCATTCCTTCTTCTTCAGTCTGGTGCATAGGTACCTCCCTCACATCTCATTCCTTCTTCTTCAGTCTGGTGCATAGGTACCTCTCTCACATCTCATTCCTTCTTCAGTCTGGTGCATAGGTACCTCTCTCACATCTCATTCCTTCTTCAGTCTGGTGCATAGGTACCTCTCTCACATCTCATTCCTTCTTCTCCAGTCTGGTGCATAGGTACCTCTCTCACATCTCATTCCTTCTTCTTCAGTCTGGTGCATAGGTACCTCTCTCACATCTCATTCCTTCTTCTTCAGTCTGGTGCATAGGTACCTCTCTCACATCTCATTCCTTCTTCTCCAGTCTGGTGCATAGGTACCTCTCTCACATCTCATTCCTTCTTCTTCAGTCTGGTGCATAGGTACCTCTCTCACATCTCATTCCTTCTTCTTCAGTCTGGTGCATAGGTACCTCTCTCACATCCCTCATTCCTTCTTCTTCAGTCTGGTGCATAGGTACCTCTCTCACATCTCATTCCTTCTTCTTCAGTCTGGTGCATAGGTACCTCTCTCACATCTCATTCCTTCTTCTTCAGTCTGGTGCATAGGTACCTCTCTCACATCTCATTCCTTCTTCTTCAGTCTGGTGCATAGGTACCTCTCTCACATCTCATTCCTTCTTCTTCAGTCTGGTGCATAGGTACCTCTCTCACATCTCATTCCTTCTTCTTCAGTCTGGTGCATAGGTACCTCTCTCACATCCCTCATTCCTTCTTCTTCAGTCTGGTGCATAGGTACCTCTCTCACATCTCATTCCTTCTTCTTCAGTCTGGTGCATAGGTACCTCTCTCACATCTCATTCCTTCTTCTTCAGTCTGGTGCATAGGTACCTCTCTCACATCTCATTCCTTCTTCTCCAGTCTGGTGCATAGGTACCTCTCTCACATCTCATTCTAGGTTGCGTCTAGAGGGGGTCATTAATCAGCTTGTGCAGGAACACGCCTGAGACAGAACCCCCACACTGCCTCACTCCGCCTGGTCTTCAGCACGTCCTCCCAGACCAGCCTAACAGATGACGTCCTCCTCCATCTTCACCTGAGCAGATCTACACACATCGGAACCTTTTCATTAAACCATATATTGTTGTGGTGGGGTCCTTGCTAGTGAACACATACTTATTTAGTAGATAAAGAACAGCTATTGGTGATATCACTTTGTATTCCTGACTCCATTCAGTCGTTTGTTGTGTTTGTCTTCTTGGAGCATAACAGGCCAGTCGTATAGAGGAGGTGAGGTCACCTCCAGATGTTCCCAGCAGCTCCAGTGGAGTTTGATATGAGAAGATGTTTTAGGATGGAAACCATCTTTTGTAAACATCAGGTTTTGGTGTCAGATCCCTCAGAGTCAAAGAGCGAGGGGCTTCTTTCTAGAGACGCCATTTTGCACCGATCACAACAATCACACAGGGAGAAATCTATCGTAGAAGAGGAAAGAGAGAAGTTTCTCCAGGAGCAGAGAGAGACCAGCATGCACTGCAGCAGAGAGACCAGCTGGCATCCGAGTCTCACTTTTTGACTGCATGGATGAACTCCCTCTTTAAGGTGATTTTAGTCACAGTTTCCTCTGTTTTGTACTGAGGTGTCTCTCCCCCCCCCCCCCCTCCTCCACTCCCTCCCTCTCTCTTTGTGATAGATGGTGGACAGCCTCGATCGCCCCAGGCTGGTTAGTCGGTTCTGGTAGTGAAATCTCTTCGTCTGTCGGTGGAGATTGATTGGTCTTGTCACCGTGGGAGATGGAGAATTAACGAGCTGCTCCTCTCAGACTGCTGTATACTGCTCTCTCTCTCTCTCTCTCTCAGACTGCTGTATACTGCTCTCTCTCTCTCTCTCTCTCTCTCAGACTGCTGTATACTGCTCTCTCTCTCTCTCTCTCTCTCTCTCTCTCTCAGACTGCTGTATACTGCTCTCTCTCTCTCTCTCTCTCTCAGACTGCTGTATACTGCTCTCTCTCTCTCTCTCTCTCTCTCTCAGACTGCTGTATACTGCTCTCTCTCTCTCTCTCTCTCAGACTGCTGTATACTGCTCTCTCTCTCTCTCTCTCTCTCTCTCTCTCTCTCAGACTGCTGTATACTGCTCTCTCTCTCTCTCAGACTGCTGTATACTGCTCTCTCTCTCTCTCTCTCTCTCTCAGACTGCTGTATACTGCTCTCTCTCTCTCTCTCTCTCTCTCTCTCTCTCAGACTGCTGTATACTGCTCTCTCTCTCTCTCTCTCTCTCAGACTGCTGTATACTGCTCTCTCTCTCTCTCTCTCTCTCTCTCTCTCAGACTGCTGTATACTGCTCTCTCTCTCTCTCTCTCTCTCTCTCAGACTGCTGTATACTGCTCTCTCTCTCTCTCTCTCTCTCTCTCTCTCAGACTGCTGTATACTGCTCTCTCTCTCCCTCTCTCTCCCTCTCTCTCTCTCTCTCTCTCAGGCTTATTCCCTCTTTCTTCTGTTTCACTGTATCTTCCTCTGTTCTCCAGCATTCTTTCTTTCTTTCTTTCTTTCCATATACTGTAATCACTGTTCTTTATCATTTGATGCTCTCTCTCTCTCTCCCTCGCTGTTGGTTTCCATCATCTCTCTCCCTTCTCTCCGGCCACCACAGGCATCGCACCCCCTCTCTTTTATCTCTCTTTCCCTCTCCCTCGCTTTTCATCTACCTCTCTCTCCCTCCACCACCACCACCACCACCCACTCTTTGTCTCCATGTGCCTCCTTCTCTCTCTTTTCACAGATGCTATCCATTCTTTCAAGTGTCATTTTAAATCCTCTGTGTTTTTCTAGAATGGATACATTAGATTTTCTTTCTTTCTTTCTTTCTTTGTTTCTTTGTTTGTTTCTTTCTTTCTTTCTTTCTTTCTTTCTTTCTTTCTTTCTTTCTTTCTTTCTTTCTTTCTGTCTTTCTCATCTACCCTCATACCATTCCAGTCTTCTCTCTCATTCTGATTTCCACTCTCTTGCCTCAGAGCAATTTAGAGAGAGAGTGGTGTCAGCGGAAGACCAAACTGCGTGACTCATTAGCCAATGAACAGCCAGGAAGGGGTCTCACCTTACTTTTGAATGCTAAAATAAAGCTGATAATGTACAATTTGATTTAAAAAAAAACAAAAAAACTTTCAAAGTACAACACCAACTGTCCATTTTGCTGCAACTCGACAGTGTTGCTTAATCCAGGACCTTACTTCCTGGAACTCTTGAGAGTAAAAAAAACGGGTCCATTGGAGTGAATGGAGATGTCGCGACTCTTCTATATAGACGGCTCTCTGTTTCGCCTCTTTGCTTTCCTCTATCCCTCTCTCTTCTCCTCCTCTTCCATCCAATCCCCAAGCTCTCTCTCTCTCTTTCTCTCTCTCTCTCTCTGTCTCTCTGTCTCTCTCTCGCTCTCTCTGTCTCTCTCTCTCTCTGTCTCTCTCTCACTCTCTCTGTCTCTCTCTCTCTCTCTCTCTGTCTCTGTCTCTCTCTGTCTCTCTCTCTGTCTCTCTCTGTCTCTCTCTCTCTCTCTCGCTCTCTCTGTGTGTCTCTCTCTCTCTAGCCCTTCATTCATTATGCATTTTCTGTGTCTCTCTTCCTTCCTTTATCCATCCATCCTTCTCTCTCCTCTCTCTATGTAAATGCGTTAATGCCGTTTCTGGTTTCAGTGAGGATTTGTCCCATGGTCTAGTGGTTTCTCCCATTGATACCTGATGCAGCATTTGCGTGTATATCCCTCATTTGTGTGTGTATCCCTTTAAGACCACGAACCGCGGTTTGTGGTCTTAAAGGGATACACACACAAATGCTGCATCAGGTATCAATGGGTTAATGCCTTTATGTTTATTGGTGAGAGCAAGGGGGAGAGAGAGTGGGGGGAGAGAGGGAGATCGAGAGTGATCAAAGCTATTGAGCTGTTTGACCTCCCCATGACTCTTTACATCCCTTCTGACCATTTAGATACACTCAGATTATCAATACTCTGTGTGTGTGTGTGTGTGTGTGTGTGTGTGTCATTAGCTTGGTGGAGGAGAGATCAGTCAGTGCTGTTACACTGGAATCCCCTCCATCACTTTCTCTCTCTCTCATTCTAGACCAGGCAGTGACATAGATAGGCAAAGTGACCGCCTACTTCCTGCTTCAGCACTTTACCAAAGATTTTCATCCGCCATTTATTTTCCCATACACATTTCGTAAAATGCGTATAAAAATAGTTTTACTGGTTCAAACCAAACGGTACAGATTTAGAAACAGGAGAGGTTGCATAACATTTCACTGGGACCAAAACGTAAAACAAACGGTTTGAAGAAAATATTTTCTCAATGTTCTATGGTCTCTCCCGATTATAGCGTTAGCTGAACCCTTTGGTTCGACGAAGTACAACTATTTTATACAAATTTTACGAAATGTCTATGGGAAAATAAATATATATAATAATAATATATAATATAATAATCTCTGGTACAGTGCTGAAGCAGGAAGTGACGTTCCACCTTGCCTCTCTATTGGGTGTCGACACACAAACTTTGGGCCAACGATATAAGTTGTTTGCATTTTTTTTTATGACAAAGAAAGACCAGCAGTTTTAAAACATCTTCTTTTATTTTATTCAATTTAATTGTTTTTATACCCATCATTTTTCTTACACAAACTTGCACTACTCAAAATGCCGGCACAAGTCTTTGTACACTACACCACTTTAGATTCAGGAATGACATTCAATAGCCTAATCCACAACGTTCAGAAGTTATTTCATGCATTTTGTCCTACTCAGTATAAATATCTCACTGTACACTGGTCCAACACTCGGATGTCCTCTAAAACGGCAACCATTTCCCCCTGTTTTGCATGGCTCCGCAGTGTCTCTATGCACTGCAGCTGAGAGACAGGCTGGGCTCCTTTGCTCTTACTTCAGGACTGTTCTCATTGTCGCAATGCATTCTGGGAAACATAGTCAATCAATATCTACAATGTAGAAGCAGACCAGGGCAGGTTGAGGGAAAGCGGGTTGACCAAAACAATTTAATGACAACACTAAATAATACACTGAATATCACAGAATGATGATATATAACAGTGAGTGCGTTTACACGCACACTAATAAATGGATCATTATCAGATTTCTGATCGTTATCTGATTATTATAGTGGTCATGTAAACAGCAGAAATCCTAATAGCTTTTTGTGAATGATCAGTTTTATTCAGTGCAAGGCCCAATCTCAATGTCTACTCGTGGACGTTAAGGTGAGTTACTAAAATGCATGTAAATGTGTAAATCAGATTATTGCAAGTTACCTCATTATTCCCCGTTATCAGATTATTGTCTGCATGTAAACACACTCATTGTAGGGGCATTTTCCCTTTAAAGCACATAGTGATAGACTGCTGACTGTACAGTATAGGGTGAAATAATACATCTAATGTCTACGTCGTATGCTATACACTGTTTATGACATGAGCTCCTCCCCGTTGCTGCACCAGGTGTATTAGTTTGTACATTCATGTTACATGTCAATATTGTGTCAATCATGTTTGTGCACCATGATGTCTGTACATTTATTGTCTTGGAGAATCAAGTCTGACGCATTCTGATTTAGAGAGATGGAGAGAGTGGAAATCTCAAAGAGTCTGAAGAAGGATTTGGACCTGGACATTCTCGTCTCCCTTCTTCTTTCCAAGCATGTGAACATATTTACATTATGTTTTTAGAGCATTTGAATGCTCATATTCCACGCAGTGAAAGTAGAACGTTTCTTCACATCATGTGACCTCCTGGATTTGGAACAGTCTGTCTGACACCAGTCCATCGCGGAATTATCATATTTCATGAAAAGCTGTTTTCTTTGCCGCTCATAACTCCTGGAATGTATGTAAAGCTATGTAACTTTGACAGATTAACGGTTATTTAATCCAAAGTGAAATGCGAGGAAAGCCAAGCGACCAATGAGGAAGAAGTCTGAGGAACAGGGGGGCGGGGACTCAATCATTCCTCCTCCCTCATGTCCTTCCTTGTGCTTTGAATGCTGGAGACTTTCGTTCTAAACTTGCCGACAGCAGCTTTAACTGAACATGAATGTGAGATCATGTTAAAGGAACAGTTCACCCAAAACTGAAAATTCTGTCATCATCCCCTCACGCCAAGTGAAACACAGGTGAAGGTAACTCCTCCCCCTCATGCCAAGTGAAACACAGGTGAAGTTAACTCCTCCCCCTCATGCCAAGTGAAACACAGGTGAAGTTAACTCCTCCCCCTCATGCCAAGTGAAACACAGGTGAAGTTAACTCCTCCCCCTCATGCCAAGTGAAACACAGGTGAAGTTAACTCCTCCCCCTCATGCCAAGTGAAACACTGGTGAAGTTAACTCCTCCCCCTCATGCCAAGTGAAACACTGGTTTGTCCATATAACACACAGGGGGAGGTTGCTCCATATCAACTTTCTCCAAAACAACTGAAGTCATTGGGGAGCAGTTCTTCAGGCGTTTGACTTCCCTAAACATAAGCAAGTTGGGGTCACGGTGGCACGGTGGTAGCGCTCTCGGCTCGCACTGTCGCCTCACAGCAAGAAGGTCCTGGGTTCAATTCCAGCCTCGGACGCTGTTGGCACTGCGCGTATATCTCCCCATGCCTTCGGTGCCTGGTGCCCAGGTGGGCTACCTTGTTGAAAAGGGCCTTTCTGTGTGGAGTTAGCATGTTCTCCCCGTGCTCCCCTGGGGTTTCCTCCATATAACATCAATATGGACGCCCACTAAACTCATGCAGACGATGGTCGCCTGACCAGTGGGAGTTGGAAGAAGTTGGTCCCCAGGCACTTCACTGCAGTGATGGGATGGCGATGGGACAATGCAGACAAGGAGGACAAATACAGTGCCTCTAATAGCGTGTGTGTGTGTGTGTGTGTGTGTGTGTGTGTGTGTGTGTGTGTGTGTGTGTGTGACTGTGTGTGTGTACTGGCTGCCGTGCACGTATGGTGGGTGTCATCTGTGGTCACAGACAGCAGAGGGTTGTTGTCACACTGTGGTCACAGACAGCAGAGGGTTGTAGATCTTCTTCCCGTCCGGAGACCTGGATCCGTGGGCCAGCAGCTCTTGGATGGTGATCCAGTTGTCGAGGATGCGGCGGTTCCTCCTCTTGGTGCTCTTCCTCTGGCTCAGCAGCAGGATGTTGTTGCCGGGGGAGTCCTGCTGGAGGCGGGGCTGAGCGCTCCGGGACGACTTGGGCTCCTCGGCGCCCCCTGCTGATGATGAGGCGTCCCTGGGGACCGGAGAAACACGGATTTAGGCAGGAAGGGGACAACACATTCTCACCGCCAACTCGTCAAATACTGATGGGTACACACTGACTACCTCTTTTTCATCATCTTTTCACACGTTAAATGGTTTGGTCATGGTTAAATAAGAAATTGTTTTGTTACCAATTGAAATCTGTGTGTTGAAATGTACTTTGAATACGGTGGGGATCGAACACCGGGCGTTGCTGGAAGTCTATAGAAGTCTATTGGACTACCCTGCACATTGTGGCAGTTGAAGTCTATTGGACTACCCTGCACGTTGTGGGAGTTGAAGTCTATTGGACTACCCTGCATGTTGTGGGAGTTCTATAGAAGTCTATTTGACTACCCTGCACATTGTGGCAGTTGAAGTCTATTGGACTACCCTGCACGTTGTGGGAGTTGAAGTCTATTGGACTACCCTGCATGTTGTGGGAGTTCTATAGAAGTCTATTTGACTACCCTGCACGTTGTGGGAGTTCTATAGAAGTCCATTGGACTACCCTGCACGTTGTGGGAGTTGAAGTCTATTGGACTACCCTGAACGTTGTGGGAGTTGAAGTCTATTGGATACCCTGCATGTTGTGGGAGTTCTATAGAAGTCTATTGGACTACCCTGCATGTTGTGGGAGTTCTATAGAAGTCTATTGGACTACCCTGCACGTTGTGGGAGTTGAAGTCTATTGGACTACCCTGCATGTTGTGGGAGTTCTATAGAAGTCTATTGGACTACCCTGCATGTTGTGGGAGTTCTATAGAAGTCTATTGGACTACCCTGCATGTTGTGGGAGTTCTATAGAAGTCTATTGGACTACCCTGCATGTTGTGGGAGTTCTATAGAAGTCTATTGGACTACCCTGCATGTTGTGGGAGTTCTATAGAAGTCTATTGGACTACCCTGCATGTTGTGGGAGTTCTATAGAAGTCTATTGGACTACCCTGCATGTTGTGGGAGTTCTATAGAAGTCTATTGGACTACCCTGCATGTTGTGGGAGTTGAATGGCTAATAGCTAATTGTAATTAGCATGTCCCACAGCATGTCCCATGCTGTGGGACATGCCGACGTGCAGAGGACGGAGCAAAACCGCGGCGCAGACGGAAGGCTGCGCAGACGGGCCTGGTGCGACCAAGGTGTAAGTTTGTTACATGTATTTGAGCTAAGGCTAACTCCTTACATCTACAGTTTAATACAGAGCCAAAGTGAAACGTCACTTCCTAATTTCTCCCTGTACCAGCGGTGAAGAAAACATGAATGGCACGGAGGATAAGTTACTTTTTTTATCCTGTTTGAATTGTGCAACGTAAATTTTGTCCATTTAAAACATAACTTTGCATGTGAAGAAAGTGTAGAAGAAAGTCAAACTGAAACGTAGGGGTTAGTTTTGTATAAAAACTACATAGCTCGTGGAAGCTCGTGCCATGTCGCCGGTCTTCAGCTTTGCCGGTAGAGAAAGTGACGTCACTTAGGCGACTGTGCATGTAATTTTTCTGATTTATAACTTCTAGTGCAACAGTTTGGCGACAAACTGCGACTTTCTTGACATGCAAAGTTACATTTAAAAGGACAAAATTAACGTTGGCGCCCCGTGGCACAATTCAAACGGGATCAAAAAAGTAACGTAACGTCCGTAACGTCTCCGTCCACCGCCATTCATATTTTTCGCAGCGCTGGTACAGGGAGAAAGCAGGAAGTGATGTTTCACTTTGGCTCTCTATTTCTGACACGTTTAGACAGTAAACCACTTCTGACACAGTGTACTGTTGATGTGCCTATAATGTGCATTTTCTTTATCTATTTTTTGGGGGGGTGGGGGGGATGTGCTCATAAAGTGCAAATCAAATTCCCCCTCAGGACAATAAAGGTATTTTATTTTATTTTATTTTATTTTATTTTATTTTATTGACACTTGGGCCTCCCCCCAGACAAAGCTTGGAGTAAGGGGCCCCCTTGCCCAATTCCTGTGGATGGGATCATGCTTATGTTATTTGATCCCATAGACACTCAACAGTTGAGCCAAGATAGCCTGATATTGCTGTTTGACATACTTCAGAATACACCAAACAAATAAATAAATAATAATAAATAAATGTCTGTTTGATGACATTTATTAGTTTCTGACTCTGGGAAAGTGGGAAAAACTGTTGAATTCCCCCAAACTCTGGCTTTAATCAAATCACACACATTTAGGCTATTCTATGTGATCTCCTTTTGATAACAAATAATAACTAATGTAATATTTTTTCACTTCCATTGACTGAGCCTCCCCTGAAACTGCTTGGAGCCCCCCCTGGTGAGGCCCGCATCCCACTTTGAAAACCTCTGGTTTATTCATTCATTCAGTTCTTTCTCTGGGCATAATCTTGATTATGCAAATGTGACGAGGAATATTTCCTTTGGCAGTCCAATTATACATGCAGGAACAACCAGGATTAATGTAAATATGATCAGTAAAATCTTAAGAGTCAGTTCTGAAACCAAGAGGTAAGTCAAACGATGCCATAATTAAACCAAGCTCTACATTTACACATACTGTAGCCTATTCATATTCTTACTCAAATGCACACTAATTAAGTTAAATGAAAACTAGATGAAATTATCTATACAATTAGCAAAAGTAGAAATAGGTTTTGCCATTTATTACATAAACATGGACGTTTTCTGTCATTTATATGTCATTGTCCATTCATATAGAATCTATATGGCCATGTAAAATACTGAGGTAGATCATACCATTCATTTACATGGCTATATTTCTAATTTAGGACAGATCTTCATTGAACGTTCATGTGATGCTCGGTCACATGATCTGATCATCAAACCAGGAAGTGTCAATTAAGTGTTTGGTTTTCAGTTCATGCAGCATTTGTTTCAGTCTCAGCTTAGTGATCAAAGTTTCTGTCTGAGAGGAACAGAAAGGAAGATTTGGGATGTTAAGTGGATTGTTTGCTGTGATGGATTATGGTTAACGTGGCTGCCTGTCTCTGGGGGGTTTGATCTTATCAGCAGTAAGGTAAGAGGATTGTCTTTGATTAACTCTTAACACTAATGATGTTGTGGCAAAACACAAAAAGAGCTCCACAAGGCAACATGCATTTAAACTAGACAAAACCAAACTAGACTACACCGACCTATACACTAACAACTAAACTAAAGTCAACTATAAACAAAATTAACAATTATTTTCATTGTTTGTTTGTTTGCCGAAACTGGCTCCATGCTTCCTCCGAGACATGGGCAGTTAGCCAGCCGCTTCTTTTCACCTGACAGGGGAAGCTTCACCGGTAGGACATAGCACGTGGGAGGTTCACGCTATTCCAACGAGTTCCCCTCCCTCCGAACAGGTGCCCTTAACGACCAGAGGAGGCACCACATCAGCAATCAGGATATTGCATGTTTTGGTGTGGGGTTCCTATATGAAGGAAACCCCCAGGGGGGACGGGGAGAACATGCAAACTCCACACAGAAAGGCCCTTTTGACGACCCCACCCGGGCGGTGGGCACTCGAGGACATGCGGACGGGCACGCATTCCTTCAGCGCTCACAGCGTCCCAGGTGGGAATCGAACTCAGGACCTTCTAGCTGTGAGGCGACAGTGCTTACCACTGCACCACCGTGCCCCCAATTATTTTCATTGTTGATTCATCTGTCGATTATTTTCTGGATTCATCGATTAGTTGTTTGCTCTATAAAATGTCAGTGAACATGTCGACCAATTAAGCCCAAGATGACGTTCTCTTGTAGTGTCCACAAGGTATTCAGTTTACCATCATAGATGAGGATAAAGAAACCAGAAGATATTCACATTTAAGAAGCTGGAATAAGAGACATTTTAATTGTCTTTTTGTTAAAAAAAATCTCAAACAGATGAACAGATTCTCAAAATAGTTGATGATTAACTTAATACTGTAGTTGCAGTCAGTAGCGGAGCGTACACCGGGGCAGAGGGTACTCGTCAGGCGGGCCCATCATTTTTTTTTTTTTTTTTTTGCAGGCCAGGCCAACGGGCCCGGCTGGCAACCTGTGTTTTTCTTTTTCTTCTTCAGAACAAGCTTGTCTGTAAAGTGGCTTCACTGTAGGCTTTCTTGGACATAATATTACTTGGCTCAATGAGTGACAAATTGTGTTTTCGGATATAGGGGCTATCAGCTATTTTACAGCTGTGACTTAAAATGACTTTATTTAATAAAGTCAGTGGTGTGAGTGTGAGAGGAATTCAATCAATAGACAATAACATTGGTGTGTTTAAAATGAGATATTCCACTAAATATGGCTAAAACCGATTCAAACATGCAAAAAAGGCAAATTTTTCTTCGCGGCCTGGCCTTCAAAAGAAAAAAAAAATTGATGGGGCCCCCCTAAGAGCTTCGCCCCCTCTGGGCTGATAGGGTCGCTCCGCCCCTGGTTGCAGTTCTAACTAAACTAAACTAGAGCAGACTAGGCTTAAAGCAGGTACCTGTCTCCTCTGAGGTAGTCCAGTCGGCTCTGCATCATGTACTCTCTTCTTCGTCGGTATTCTCTGGCTCTGAGCAGCTGCTGCTTCCTCTCCTCTTTGCTCCAGTATCGACCCTGTGGAGCAGCACAGCATCACTTCACCTGCTGCAATATCAACCGTGCATGTCCTTCATTCGAAATAAAACGTGACACCAACTGTGACCAAATGATTGCCGGCATGAAAGTAAAATACATTGATTTTTGCTATCTCGGATCATCGTACTACCCCCGACACTATCACAGCTTTTTGAAATTATATCTTTGGTATCTTTGGTTTTATATTTTAGCTAGCAATTCATCAGACGTCAAAGAGGTTCTCGTGATTGGATGGGGGCCCTGGTCCGGTTGCCTATATAATCCATACTGGCTTTATGATTGCGTTACAGTAACATGACTCTCTAGTTACCGGTTACTCTCTCGCACGGTAGTTATTCATAGCTTTCAAGGGGCGTTACGTGCTGCCGGGAACGCCCACCTGGCGGTCAAAAAAAAAACTTGTTCATTCCGCTGGCCGCGGACTAGTTTCTCACGCTGTGTTTGTTCAGCCAAAATGCCGGATATCTGCTGTGCTATCGGTTGCACTAACCGATGAGGAGACACGCCTGGCTTGTGCTTTTACAGAATCCCGTCGGAGAAAGAAAACTCAGACAGGAGGAGGTTGTGGATTTGTGCGATTAGACGTGGTTCAGTCGCTGGGGAGGGCAAATGGCTTTTTTTCTACCATCAAAGTACACACGTTTTTGCGGCCAACATTTCATCAAAGGTAAGCTCAAGTAACGTTAACGGGGTATTTTAATCATTATTGTAACGTTACTTGAGCTTACCTTTGATGAAATGTTGGCCGCAAAGACGTGTGTACAAACGGCTGAACAAACACAGCGTGAGAAACTAGTCGACTCGGGTGGCAGTGGAATGAACAAGTTTTTTGACCGTCAGGTGGGCGTTCCCGGCAGCACGTAACGCCCCTTGAAAGCTATGAATAGAGACAGTTGGCATGTCTGGGAACGCCCATACAGGCTCTAGGAACGCCCACAATAGACGCTGGGTTAGCTGGCTCAGCCTGGCTGGGGGCGTGGTCAGGGTGGGGTAAATTCCCCTGTTCTATCCATTCAGCAAAGTTAGAATTTAGCTGATAGCCCAGCCCAGGCAGACACGATCGGGGATTTAACCACCGCAGTAAACGCACATCTGAGCACATCTGTCTGTCTGCTTGCCTGCCTGCCTGCCTGTCTGTCTGTCTGTCTGTCTGCCTGTCTGTCTGTCTGCCTGCCTGTCTGTCTGCCTGTCTGTCTGTCTGTCCATCTGCCTTTCTGTCTGCCTGTCTCTCTGTCTGTCTGTCTGTCTGTCTGTCTGTCTGTCTGTCTGTCTCTCTGTCTGTCTGTCTGTCTCTCTGTCTGTCTGCCTGTCTGTCTGTCTGTCTCTCTGTCTGTCTGTCTGTCTGTCTGTCTGTCTGTCTCTCTGTCTGTCTCTCTGTCTGTCTCTCTCTCTGTCTGTGTGTGTGCAGCACCTGTTTCATCTCGCTGGCCGCGTCGTCGTCGGTGGTCATGCCGCTGCGCTCCTCTCTGATCTTCATGGCTCGGGCCTTCAGCAGGCGATCTCTGACCGGACGCTTGGCCACGTAACGAGTCCCGTCACTACGGACCTTCACCTGCACACAAACAGGAATCATCTCGAACCTTTTGTCTGGTTCACAGCTGTGCTTAATCCACTCTCAATCCCAGGCGCAGCAGAGGCTCACACCAGGTTTAGATTAGAGTCGATACAACCGTAAATACAACCTGCAGACTGGGAGAAATGTTTACGTCAGCCTTCTAGTGCTGAGTAGTACAAGTATGGACGTGGGGATTTTTTTTTTGCAGACTCAGATTTTCTGATTTGGTGTCTCAAGTGTGTCAACACAGGTGGCAAACATGACTGTGAATCCACCAATGTTGGTCGTAGAAGATAATAATATGAATACAAATAAAAAAAATTACACTACTCTTAAAGCCAGTTATATCTGCTTCAGTTTGTTTATGGTTGAGTTTGAATACCAATGAGTTCAACACATTCATCCGTCTAAGTTGTAGCAGCGAGATGCCATCCTGTTCCTTCATGGCATTAGATCTCAGGTTTCTAGTTCCTTCCTCACCCTAACCTCTAGACTTGAGCTATATTTTAAGAAATATGTGTTGATTTAATAACGGCCCATATCTGTTTAGTACTCAGTATTTTACAGTAAGGCGTCTGCCAGTTGGATGGGTTCACCCCAAACCCACACTGTATGGTGAAGCCAGACATCTAATGGTGAAAAGTAGGTTACTACTGATTGGTCATGTGGTATTGGCTGGTCTTTGGCACCTGCATAGAAGGTGACATCACCTGACACTAAAGACCAGCCAATAGCAGATAGCCAGTTCAGTACCCTGCTTTTTGTTCAGTTATTGTCCCATCTCTATTAGTATCTTATGATGTACCTTCCACTCCATGCGTTGTGGTGAAGCAGACGGCGATGCGTGCGTCAGCCCCAGCGGTAAGGCCAGTCCTAACCGCGAGGCGCTCACATGGTGGCGGTGATGGTCTTCCAAACCACAGGGTGCGCTGTTCACACTCCTGGGGCTGGCCGGGCCGCTGCTGCCCGTGCCGAGCCCCCTCTCCTCGCCCTCGGCCCGCTCTCTGTCGCCCCCTCTGTCTCTGACGCGGTCCAGCGGGTCGACCAGCCCCTCGGAGGGCAGCGTCATGCAGCTCTGGTAGCGTTCTAGCGGTTTGGAGTGGCCGTGGTGCCGCCTGGTGGAATACGGGCTGGACTCCGCACTTCCACCTGCCGGCCTGTCGGTGGCTCCACCTGCAAAGATAAACAAGGAAGTAGTCGACGGACCATGTGCTCATATCATGATACGATTCAATATGCAATATGATCTTCAGGATTTAATACAACCATGATATGATCAAATGTATCAAAGTTTAGTGGCAACAACAATTTAAAAGTCATTACAAAGTGACAGTTATACACTGTAATTTGGATGGAGAGATGGTGAAACATTTCATTTGTGATTACAGCAGAATAACACAGAGCTGATATCACCATTGCATTTTCAGCCCCAAGATACGAATTGTCACATTTTTGCAATGAAATTTGATATATTGTCCTATCCCTAATAATAACAGGCTAGGCTAATGTCTCATTAGCAAGCTGACTGCTAGGTGTAGCGCCAGTAGCGGTGTAACAATAAGCAGAGCAGAGCAGGGCTGTCTAAACTTTTGTGAATGGGGGCCAGGTTAGATCATGTGAAAATACCCAGTGGCCAGCTGCTTCTTGCATCATATGGGTTATAAAAAATAAAATTAAAATAAAAACCGCATACAATACAATTGTACTCTAAGGATTTTGTTTACCATCTGAAAACATTAATTCCACTCCACCTGCATTGTTCCTGGTCCTTGTCTATAAACTGTATATCATCACTAGATGAGTGGAAGGCCATAGTGTATTTTGAGAGACAAAACGTGGGCCGCTTAAAATCAGTCCGCGGTCCCTCGGGCCGGACTTTGGACATGCCTGGCATAGAGGAACTTTGGACTTTGGAAATGCCTGGCATAGAGGAACTTCTGGCTTGGCTACTTATGAGCAATGTGAACCAAAAGTTCAGTTTCTATGAGAAGTAGGTGACTGTAATCAAAATCGGTGTAGTTGTAGAAAATGCCCCGACTTCCAGAGACTCGTTTCTGGACATTGTTGGTGGTGTATGCAGACTGAGCAGAACTGAGCAAAAGTGAAAACTATACGAAGGAAAAGTTACCATTAGTGATAACTTTGGGGTTTCATACCTGGTCTGGAGCCCCGCCCTCCTTCAGCCACGCCCCTTCTTGAATTTGACCCCGAGTCTCTGGTCAGAGATCTGATGGTGGCAATAAGGATAGTCTGTTATATCCAATATTATTTAAATGGAATTCTATTTAGAAACATTTCTGCAATTATATAACATAAAGTATGTATAGCTTAGCCATAAACAAGTATTAGAATAATACACTGTATTTGTAATGTTTATTATGTAGTCTAATATTAGTAGTATTGCTGGAGGCTGAACACGATATGTAATTTTCTAAATATCCTTGGATGCAACTTGGGAAAACTTGCTTGTTTCAATATATCAGTTTGATCTAAACACCTTTGACATTTGAGTCACATTTTAATAGCTTTATATTGTTTGTATTCATAGTTTTTGTTATATAGTTTTATATTTATTTATACAGTACAACAAGAACAACTAAAACCAGAAAAATGAAGAGGAAAAAAGAACAATAAAGGAGACCTGAACTTGGAGGGCGTAGAAGGGGTGGAGCTTGAGCCGTTTGCCACGTTACCATTGGCCGTTTGGTACTTCCTGTAACTGTTGGGGGAGAAGGAGCAATTGAGGTTTGAGTGGCGTCTCTCTCGGTCCCGGTCCCGCCGCTGACGCCGCGGGGTGAGGGGTGAGTTCAGAGGGGGGAGGCGGCCAAGGGGGAGCAGAGGGGGAGGCGACAAGATGGCTCCTCCCTCCTCTCCTTCTTCCTGGAGAGGCGGGATCCGTTCGGTGCTGACCAAGGGCGTGCTCCGGCAGCTCTCCCCCCCGGTGTTGTAGGCGCTGGTGCTGTCTTTGTCATCTGACCGCTCTCTCTCTGGAACCTCGTTGATGGCCGCCAGCTCGTGGCGATGAGGGTCGTCCTCTTCATCGCCGTTGTGATTGTTATCCAGACCTGGGAGAGAAGAATTTTTCACGTTTTTTTTCCTTTTTTAAATTATTTGGTTGAAATGCTTCTACTTATAAAGAAGATTCAAATTGCACACTCTTCTCTTTTCTTCTGGTTTTGTATTTTATCCCACCAAACATTTTCGGCTACATGACCTTAGTCAAATAAGTTGTTTCTTTCATTGTTGCCACCCAAATATTTGACTGCAGCTGAATTACCCGACACTATAAACCAACCATCCACATTCCCTGATTAGTTCACAGATGACACAAAGAAAAGTAGTCGACTGTGGAGTGGATTTATTTCCTCTATTTTGAGTAGAAATTGTTAAAAGGTTGACTTTCTCTGTGTGGAAGCATAGACTGTATAAAGATATGGACATAGCCACCGTGACGTCACCCATTGGTGAACGACTTAAATAAATGTGATTTTTTTAAATCACAATTTTGAGAAAACCCTTCAGAAGTCATACAAGTGGTAAAAGTGGTTAATGAAATAAGGTCTGGGGTTAACAAAAGTTTATGAAACAGCTAACTTTGTGTTCATTTAAACTTTTGTTAAACACTGACAGACCTCATTTCAGGCATTTAACCGAAATACCCAAATCACAATTCACTTTTAGACAAGGAAGTGCTAATATCCGGCTTCCGGACTCATTCCTGCCGTACTCTATAATCGCTGTTGAATAAAGTTTTGATTTTGTGATCCACTGTAAAACCCGGACTTTTGAGCTGTCTTTCTGTTACAATATTGAAACTGAACTCTGACACTGAAATGTACTTTGTGACTGGATTGAACTCTGAAGCTTACTTGACAACCGGGGCGTGATTTTTTAAAGTTATGAGCCCATTATGTTACTGGTTACCTCCTTCAGGTCGCCCCGCCCCACCTGCCACCGTCTCCTCCTCCATCATCCAGGCTTTCAGACACCTCTCCCGGAGCTGCTGCATCTTCTGCGCTCGCAGAATGTTCCGGCACTTGAACTCCAGGTGGCGCAGCTCCTCCTCGATCAGGGCCATCTCGTGCTCGCTTAACGTCTCGTTGCAGTTCATATCCACCACCACCGAAGAAGAAGAGGCCTCCTCCTCGACTTCCTTCTCCTCACGGGCTCTCTCTTCTGTATCGTTTTTAGTCGCCTCTCTCTGACGCTTCTCGTTGCGTCTCTCGTACTGGCACTTGATCTCCAGCAGCTCCCGGTAACGCTGGCACTCTTCCTCCGTCAGGCCTGGCATCATCATCATCATCGTCAGGTGGGGTTGCTGGTGGTGGTGGTGGTGGAAGTGCTGTTGGAGCAGGAGACAATTGGGACTTGAAAAATACGCAGAAATGCCAAACCGATTGATCGATTTTCTGATAGCCTTGTTTATGTTTATTGTATATTTTACTGCTTTTTACTGTACTTTGCTTTTAATAACATCTAGGGAAGGGCTTTGCAAATTAGCCTATAGGCTATAGCCTATAGCCTATAGGCTCTTGGACATTTTCTTTTCTTTATCATTTTATTATCTTATCTGTTTGTGTGTATTGCTTTTATTCTGTGTATGTATTGTTATCACTTGTGTATGTTCTTTGTTACCCCTTGTGCATTTTTATTATATTGTTTTTTATTCCCGTATTCTGTATTTATCCTGTAGTTTTTAGTTGTCTATGTCCCGAGGACTGCGGGTGAAAATTAGCTTCGGCTAACCCCGGCACTTTTACCGTTGTCACATATGGATGATTCTGTACGTGTTTAACTGTTTTATTAATGTGCATTGTCCTGTCCAAATAAACAATAAAGTAAGTATAAATGCTGTGATACATGTCATCAGACGTTGGCAAATGTTATGATGTATCTGTCCGTATAAATAAATGAGATGAAATGAAATTACATTTGACTCATTTGCAGGAAGGGTGAGATGGAATTGGATTTCTTTCTGACTGGTCTAAATTGGATATATATATATATATATATATATATATATTACATTTATATATATATATATATATATATATATATATATAATGTGCTACAAAGTGTACCTGGATATTATCGGGATGAGACGCATGAAATAAATAGTTCACCCAAAAATGAAAATTCTGTTAAATTTTTCATTTGAATTTTTGTATTTACATTTGGCAGAATGGCTCTGTTCTGGGTAATATCCCTGTCCTTCCATGACCACCATGGAAAGCCTAAAAAGGTTGCTGTGAATTTTACAGTAACAGTATATTACTGTACACATCACAGTAATATCCTGTTCAAATTACAAAAATCGGTAACAACACAGGCAATTAGCAACAACATTTCAGGGTCTAGACCTAGCAATACAGATCCCCCATAGAACAGAGCAAGCGTCAATGACAACACAACGACATGGATTAAGTCAAGCAACTTCAACGAGGAGCTCGGTTGCAACGGCGAGCAGAGGAAGCAGCAATGACAGGCGGACTGAAGCAGCTTAAATAACGTGAGGTTAGTCAATTGAAGATTGAAGATTGAGATACTGGGAACTGAGTTGGAGCAGAGCTTGACTACGTTGGCCTGCCTGAACTTGGGCTAAAAGCTTCATTTTAAAAGCCAAGTGTAAACAGGACCCTTGATACATGTCAATTACAAAGACTTTTTTTTTTTACTTGCCTTGTGGTGGTGGTGGTGGGGGCTGTACCCTCCTGCCCCCCAGTCCAGGCCGGGGAGGGAGTCTGAGCTGAGCTGGAGGTCCCGCAGGTGGAGGAGTGGAGGGGTGGTGTCTCCTCGGCCGTGCCCGGGGCTGGGGCTCGGTCTGGGGCTGGGGCCCAGGCCGGGGCTGGGTCTAGGGCTGGGTCTGGGGCTGGGTCTGGGGCTCGGCCTGGGGCTGGGCCTGGGGCTGGGCCTGTGAACGGAAAAAAAGGAGGGGTCATGGTTTTGAATTTTAGTTGTCATCGCCTACTCCCAAAAAGTTGTCTATACAGTTGCAGGACTATATCATATCTTGTTCACTTCACATGTTAAAAATGATACATTCTCGTCAAAAGATCTCAAACAGCCAGTAAAGGGTTAACTAATGTAGGCGGGGACCAACCCTGCGTGTGACCTAACGCAGCCGGACTTTTTAATATGGTAATTATGGGGCCGATTAATGGCTGAATTTGCGATGGCTGCGCAGATTACTGTACTGGCCGGACTATGCTGCCCAATGGCTGCGCAGCCCCAACCGGTCACACAGGTTCAGTATTCCTCTAGTTGTATGAGCTCAGGTTGTGGTGGTGAGGGCTGTACCTGGGTCTGTACCTGGGTCTGTACCTGGGTCTGTACCTGCTGTACCTGCTGTACCTGGGTCTGTACCTGGGTCTGTACCTGCTGTACCTGCTGTACCTGGGTCTGTACCTGGGTCTGTACCTGGGTCTGTACCTACCTGGGTCTGTACCTGCTGTACCTGGGTCTGTACCTGGGTCTGTACCTGCTGTACCTGGGTCTGTACCTGGGGCTGTACCTGGGTCTGTACCTGCTGTACCTGGGTCTGTACCTGGGTCTGTACCTTCTGTACCTGGGTCTGTACCTGGGTCTGTACCTGGGGCTGTACCTGGGGCTGTGTCCTGGGTCTGTACCTGGGTCTGTACCTGGGGCTGTACCTGGGTCTGTACCTGGGTCTGTACCTGGGTCTGTACCTGGGTCTGTACCTGGGTCTGTACCTGGGGCTGTACCTATGGCTGTACCTGGGTCTGTACCTGGGGCTGTACCTGGGGCTGTACCTGGGGCTGTACCTGGGTCTGTACCTGGGTCTGTACCTGGGGCTGTGTCCTGGGGCTGTACCTGGGGGCTGTGTCCTGGG
>NW_028150902.1:0-29708 GCF_964638095.1 Poromitra crassiceps | reverse complement strand
GTTCCCGGGGGAGGGGGGTCGTCGCGGCCGGAGGAAGATTTTTTTATCGTAAAGTGGGCGTGGCTTAACCAGGGGTGGGCGTGGCTTGGGTCATGATTCTTCTGTGGAACAATTCGGAACAAGTTTAGGGGGCTAAATCTCAGGCGTGTAAATGCTACGAACGCAACTTTAATAGCATGACATCATCACTCTGGCGTTCCGTTAACTTCAACAAAAGATCAGGGGAGAGCGCGAACGCAGTCCCCAACTACCAGAAATTATGCAGTCGAGATTCCCACATTTGGGGAATTCGCAGGGGTCAGCACAACCGGAAGTGCAATGGCTGAGCCTCACCCTGGGTGAACCACCTTCATGATCATGGTGTCTCCCCTGCCAGGTAAGTATGAGTTGGGCATGTCAGGGATGAGGGAGGCATTCACAGAGAAACCACTCTGGCTCAGGGTGTGCACAATGAATCGTCACAGAGTCCATGCAGATTAAGCTGCCGAGAAGGCGTGGCCTGTACTTTGCTATGCTAAATGAGCAGCACCATGAAGCTGGTGGCCCAGACCAAATAGGGTCTTTGGTTGCTCTTGTGGAGAATGGCTGAATTTACTCTGGTTTCTCTTCATAACGTACAAGTCTTTCGCCTTTTACTAAAGACTTCCGTGGAGAGTAACACCAAAGAGTTGGATATATTTTTGGCAGGCTTAGCCGTTTGACTGAGCCCTGTACGGTTTGTGCAAAGAAACATAGTTGGTTGCATTACTCATTGGTCTTTGTGTTTTGGTTCTGACTTTGCTTTCAATTTCGGAGTAGTTTTTAACCGAGTTGGCTACTTCAGCTTAGTCTTACTTTTTTGATTGTGTTTGTGTCATTATCCACCCTTAAGATTAGGCTTGGGATAAAGACGGAAACAAAATACATGTCCTCTTGTCATTTTAGTTTATTTTGGTGACCGCATGCCAGTGTTCTCTGTATCGTTCCAATTTAGTAGGCTATACTAAAATTGGAACGATACATGACCGCATGCCAGTCTTCTCTGTGGAAACACACAATGCAGATTCAGTTCGCTGTGGCTTTTTGCAAAGCCTGCTTTTCATTTTTATTTCAGTTAACGGACATCTCTTTACACACCTAGCTTTCATTATTCCATTAGTTTTTGTTCATGGTAAGAACCTTGCAAGGAAATAGAAAGCTACAAATCGACCACTCTGTGGGCGGAGTCCTAAGCACCAGCCATTGTAAAATAGTGTAACACCCCGACAAGGAGGGACGGGACCTGAGGGGCGGCCTGCTGGTGCCAACGCCTAGGGGTCATCGCTTCTCGGCCTTTTGGCTAAGATCAAGTGTAGTATCTGTTCTTATCAGTTTAATATCTGATATGTCCTCTATACGGGGACAATATATTAAACGGATTTTTGGAAGTAGGAGTTGAAAAAGGGGCTTGCTCCGTTCTCTCCACGCATTGACCCGGTATTGCAGTGCCGCTGGGAACAGTGCACCCTTCTTGCATTCTGTAGAAATGAAAGCCATTGCGTCGTATGCCGCAAGCGGTAGGGCCGTTGGCTTTGGGGTCGTCTTGGGGTGGAGCTGTGACTTTGTTTGTTTGCATTGATTTACAAGAGGCTGTCTAGTAGAGGCACTGATGTTAACGGCCTTGTCAAAAGTGGCTCTAGATCAGTCTTAAGTAAGCTGGGCCATGCAGTGCAGTGGTTAAGCTGTCAGGTTTGTCAGCAGAGGACCGCCGGTTAGGGAGAGATACGTTTGGTTCCCGGGGGAGGGGGGTCGTCGCGGCCGGAGGAAGATTTTTTTATCGTAAAGTGGGCGTGGCTTAACCAGGGGTGGGCGTGGCTTGGGTCATGATTCTTCTGTGGAACAATTCGGAACAAGTTTAGGGGGCTAAATCTCAGGCGTGTAAATGCTACGAACGCAACTTTAATAGCATGACATCATCACTCTGGCGTTCCGTTAACTTCAACAAAAGATCAGGGGAGAGCGCGAACGCAGTCCCCAACTACCAGAAATTATGCAGTCGAGATTCCCACATTTGGGGAATTCGCAGGGGTCAGCACAACCGGAAGTGCAATGGCTGAGCCTCACCCTGGGTGAACCACCTTCATGATCATGGTGTCTCCCCTGCCAGGTAAGTATGAGTTGGGCATGTCAGGGATGAGGGAGGCATTCACAGAGAAACCACTCTGGCTCAGGGTGTGCACAATGAATCGTCACAGAGTCCATGCAGATTAAGCTGCCGAGAAGGCGTGGCCTGTACTTTGCTATGCTAAATGAGCAGCACCATGAAGCTGGTGGCCCAGACCAAATAGGGTCTTTGGTTGCTCTTGTGGAGAATGGCTGAATTTACTCTGGTTTCTCTTCATAACGTACAAGTCTTTCGCCTTTTACTAAAGACTTCCGTGGAGAGTAACACCAAAGAGTTGGATATATTTTTGGCAGGCTTAGCCGTTTGACTGAGCCCTGTACGGTTTGTGCAAAGAAACATAGTTGGTTGCATTACTCATTGGTCTTTGTGTTTTGGTTCTGACTTTGCTTTCAATTTCGGAGTAGTTTTTAACCGAGTTGGCTACTTCAGCTTAGTCTTACTTTTTTGATTGTGTTTGTGTCATTATCCACCCTTAAGATTAGGCTTGGGATAAAGACGGAAACAAAATACATGTCCTCTTGTCATTTTAGTTTATTTTGGTGACCGCATGCCAGTGTTCTCTGTATCGTTCCAATTTAGTAGGCTATACTAAAATTGGAACGATACATGACCGCATGCCAGTCTTCTCTGTGGAAACACACAATGCAGATTCAGTTCGCTGTGGCTTTTTGCAAAGCCTGCTTTTCATTTTTATTTCAGTTAACGGACATCTCTTTACACACCTAGCTTTCATTATTCCATTAGTTTTTGTTCATGGTAAGAACCTTGCAAGGAAATAGAAAGCTACAAATCGACCACTCTGTGGGCGGAGTCCTAAGCACCAGCCATTGTAAAATAGTGTAACACCCCGACAAGGAGGGACGGGACCTGAGGGGCGGCCTGCTGGTGCCAACGCCTAGGGGTCATCGCTTCTCGGCCTTTTGGCTAAGATCAAGTGTAGTATCTGTTCTTATCAGTTTAATATCTGATATGTCCTCTATACGGGGACAATATATTAAACGGATTTTTGGAAGTAGGAGTTGAAAAAGGGGCTTGCTCCGTTCTCTCCACGCATTGACCCGGTATTGCAGTGCCGCTGGGAACAGTGCACCCTTCTTGCATTCTGTAGAAATGAAAGCCATTGCGTCGTATGCCGCAAGCGGTAGGGCCGTTGGCTTTGGGGTCGTCTTGGGGTGGAGCTGTGACTTTGTTTGTTTGCATTGATTTACAAGAGGCTGTCTAGTAGAGGCACTGATGTTAACGGCCTTGTCAAAAGTGGCTCTAGATCAGTCTTAAGTAAGCTGGGCCATGCAGTGCAGTGGTTAAGCTGTCAGGTTTGTCAGCAGAGGACCGCCGGTTAGGGAGAGATACGTTTGGTTCCCGGGGGAGGGGGGTCGTCGCGGCCGGAGGAAGATTTTTTTATCGTAAAGTGGGCGTGGCTTAACCAGGGGTGGGCGTGGCTTGGGTCATGATTCTTCTGTGGAACAATTCGGAACAAGTTTAGGGGGCTAAATCTCAGGCGTGTAAATGCTACGAACGCAACTTTAATAGCATGACATCATCACTCTGGCGTTCCGTTAACTTCAACAAAAGATCAGGGGAGAGCGCGAACGCAGTCCCCAACTACCAGAAATTATGCAGTCGAGATTCCCACATTTGGGGAATTCGCAGGGGTCAGCACAACCGGAAGTGCAATGGCTGAGCCTCACCCTGGGTGAACCACCTTCATGATCATGGTGTCTCCCCTGCCAGGTAAGTATGAGTTGGGCATGTCAGGGATGAGGGAGGCATTCACAGAGAAACCACTCTGGCTCAGGGTGTGCACAATGAATCGTCACAGAGTCCATGCAGATTAAGCTGCCGAGAAGGCGTGGCCTGTACTTTGCTATGCTAAATGAGCAGCACCATGAAGCTGGTGGCCCAGACCAAATAGGGTCTTTGGTTGCTCTTGTGGAGAATGGCTGAATTTACTCTGGTTTCTCTTCATAACGTACAAGTCTTTCGCCTTTTACTAAAGACTTCCGTGGAGAGTAACACCAAAGAGTTGGATATATTTTTGGCAGGCTTAGCCGTTTGACTGAGCCCTGTACGGTTTGTGCAAAGAAACATAGTTGGTTGCATTACTCATTGGTCTTTGTGTTTTGGTTCTGACTTTGCTTTCAATTTCGGAGTAGTTTTTAACCGAGTTGGCTACTTCAGCTTAGTCTTACTTTTTTGATTGTGTTTGTGTCATTATCCACCCTTAAGATTAGGCTTGGGATAAAGACGGAAACAAAATACATGTCCTCTTGTCATTTTAGTTTATTTTGGTGACCGCATGCCAGTGTTCTCTGTATCGTTCCAATTTAGTAGGCTATACTAAAATTGGAACGATACATGACCGCATGCCAGTCTTCTCTGTGGAAACACACAATGCAGATTCAGTTCGCTGTGGCTTTTTGCAAAGCCTGCTTTTCATTTTTATTTCAGTTAACGGACATCTCTTTACACACCTAGCTTTCATTATTCCATTAGTTTTTGTTCATGGTAAGAACCTTGCAAGGAAATAGAAAGCTACAAATCGACCACTCTGTGGGCGGAGTCCTAAGCACCAGCCATTGTAAAATAGTGTAACACCCCGACAAGGAGGGACGGGACCTGAGGGGCGGCCTGCTGGTGCCAACGCCTAGGGGTCATCGCTTCTCGGCCTTTTGGCTAAGATCAAGTGTAGTATCTGTTCTTATCAGTTTAATATCTGATATGTCCTCTATACGGGGACAATATATTAAACGGATTTTTGGAAGTAGGAGTTGAAAAAGGGGCTTGCTCCGTTCTCTCCACGCATTGACCCGGTATTGCAGTGCCGCTGGGAACAGTGCACCCTTCTTGCATTCTGTAGAAATGAAAGCCATTGCGTCGTATGCCGCAAGCGGTAGGGCCGTTGGCTTTGGGGTCGTCTTGGGGTGGAGCTGTGACTTTGTTTGTTTGCATTGATTTACAAGAGGCTGTCTAGTAGAGGCACTGATGTTAACGGCCTTGTCAAAAGTGGCTCTAGATCAGTCTTAAGTAAGCTGGGCCATGCAGTGCAGTGGTTAAGCTGTCAGGTTTGTCAGCAGAGGACCGCCGGTTAGGGAGAGATACGTTTGGTTCCCGGGGGAGGGGGGTCGTCGCGGCCGGAGGAAGATTTTTTTATCGTAAAGTGGGCGTGGCTTAACCAGGGGTGGGCGTGGCTTGGGTCATGATTCTTCTGTGGAACAATTCGGAACAAGTTTAGGGGGCTAAATCTCAGGCGTGTAAATGCTACGAACGCAACTTTAATAGCATGACATCATCACTCTGGCGTTCCGTTAACTTCAACAAAAGATCAGGGGAGAGCGCGAACGCAGTCCCCAACTACCAGAAATTATGCAGTCGAGATTCCCACATTTGGGGAATTCGCAGGGGTCAGCACAACCGGAAGTGCAATGGCTGAGCCTCACCCTGGGTGAACCACCTTCATGATCATGGTGTCTCCCCTGCCAGGTAAGTATGAGTTGGGCATGTCAGGGATGAGGGAGGCATTCACAGAGAAACCACTCTGGCTCAGGGTGTGCACAATGAATCGTCACAGAGTCCATGCAGATTAAGCTGCCGAGAAGGCGTGGCCTGTACTTTGCTATGCTAAATGAGCAGCACCATGAAGCTGGTGGCCCAGACCAAATAGGGTCTTTGGTTGCTCTTGTGGAGAATGGCTGAATTTACTCTGGTTTCTCTTCATAACGTACAAGTCTTTCGCCTTTTACTAAAGACTTCCGTGGAGAGTAACACCAAAGAGTTGGATATATTTTTGGCAGGCTTAGCCATTTGACTGAGCCCTGTACGGTTTGTGCAAAGAAACATAGTTGGTTGCATTACTCATTGGTCTTTGTGTTTTGGTTCTGACTTTGCTTTCAATTTCGGAGTAGTTTTTAACCGAGTTGGCTACTTCAGCTTAGTCTTACTTTTTTGATTGTGTTTGTGTCATTATCCACCCTTAAGATTAGGCTTGGGATAAAGACGGAAACAAAATACATGTCCTCTTGTCATTTTAGTTTATTTTGGTGACCGCATGCCAGTGTTCTCTGTATCGTTCCAATTTAGTAGGCTATACTAAAATTGGAACGATACATGACCGCATGCCAGTCTTCTCTGTGGAAACACACAATGCAGATTCAGTTCGCTGTGGCTTTTTGCAAAGCCTGCTTTTCATTTTTATTTCAGTTAACGGACATCTCTTTACACACCTAGCTTTCATTATTCCATTAGTTTTTGTTCATGGTAAGAACCTTGCAAGGAAATAGAAAGCTACAAATCGACCACTCTGTGGGCGGAGTCCTAAGCACCAGCCATTGTAAAATAGTGTAACACCCCGACAAGGAGGGACGGGACCTGAGGGGCGGCCTGCTGGTGCCAACGCCTAGGGGTCATCGCTTCTCGGCCTTTTGGCTAAGATCAAGTGTAGTATCTGTTCTTATCAGTTTAATATCTGATATGTCCTCTATACGGGGACAATATATTAAACGGATTTTTGGAAGTAGGAGTTGAAAAAGGGGCTTGCTCCGTTCTCTCCACGCATTGACCCGGTATTGCAGTGCCGCTGGGAACAGTGCACCCTTCTTGCATTCTGTAGAAATGAAAGCCATTGCGTCGTATGCCGCAAGCGGTAGGGCCGTTGGCTTTGGGGTCGTCTTGGGGTGGAGCTGTGACTTTGTTTGTTTGCATTGATTTACAAGAGGCTGTCTAGTAGAGGCACTGATGTTAACGGCCTTGTCAAAAGTGGCTCTAGATCAGTCTTAAGTAAGCTGGGCCATGCAGTGCAGTGGTTAAGCTGTCAGGTTTGTCAGCAGAGGACCGCCGGTTAGGGAGAGATACGTTTGGTTCCCGGGGGAGGGGGGTCGTCGCGGCCGGAGGAAGATTTTTTTATCGTAAAGTGGGCGTGGCTTAACCAGGGGTGGGCGTGGCTTGGGTCATGATTCTTCTGTGGAACAATTCGGAACAAGTTTAGGGGGCTAAATCTCAGGCGTGTAAATGCTACGAACGCAACTTTAATAGCATGACATCATCACTCTGGCGTTCCGTTAACTTCAACAAAAGATCAGGGGAGAGCGCGAACGCAGTCCCCAACTACCAGAAATTATGCAGTCGAGATTCCCACATTTGGGGAATTCGCAGGGGTCAGCACAACCGGAAGTGCAATGGCTGAGCCTCACCCTGGGTGAACCACCTTCATGATCATGGTGTCTCCCCTGCCAGGTAAGTATGAGTTGGGCATGTCAGGGATGAGGGAGGCATTCACAGAGAAACCACTCTGGCTCAGGGTGTGCACAATGAATCGTCACAGAGTCCATGCAGATTAAGCTGCCGAGAAGGCGTGGCCTGTACTTTGCTATGCTAAATGAGCAGCACCATGAAGCTGGTGGCCCAGACCAAATAGGGTCTTTGGTTGCTCTTGTGGAGAATGGCTGAATTTACTCTGGTTTCTCTTCATAACGTACAAGTCTTTCGCCTTTTACTAAAGACTTCCGTGGAGAGTAACACCAAAGAGTTGGATATATTTTTGGCAGGCTTAGCCGTTTGACTGAGCCCTGTACGGTTTGTGCAAAGAAACATAGTTGGTTGCATTACTCATTGGTCTTTGTGTTTTGGTTCTGACTTTGCTTTCAATTTCGGAGTAGTTTTTAACCGAGTTGGCTACTTCAGCTTAGTCTTACTTTTTTGATTGTGTTTGTGTCATTATCCACCCTTAAGATTAGGCTTGGGATAAAGACGGAAACAAAATACATGTCCTCTTGTCATTTTAGTTTATTTTGGTGACCGCATGCCAGTGTTCTCTGTATCGTTCCAATTTAGTAGGCTATACTAAAATTGGAACGATACATGACCGCATGCCAGTCTTCTCTGTGGAAACACACAATGCAGATTCAGTTCGCTGTGGCTTTTTGCAAAGCCTGCTTTTCATTTTTATTTCAGTTAACGGACATCTCTTTACACACCTAGCTTTCATTATTCCATTAGTTTTTGTTCATGGTAAGAACCTTGCAAGGAAATAGAAAGCTACAAATCGACCACTCTGTGGGCGGAGTCCTAAGCACCAGCCATTGTAAAATAGTGTAACACCCCGACAAGGAGGGACGGGACCTGAGGGGCGGCCTGCTGGTGCCAACGCCTAGGGGTCATCGCTTCTCGGCCTTTTGGCTAAGATCAAGTGTAGTATCTGTTCTTATCAGTTTAATATCTGATATGTCCTCTATACGGGGACAATATATTAAACGGATTTTTGGAAGTAGGAGTTGAAAAAGGGGCTTGCTCCGTTCTCTCCACGCATTGACCCGGTATTGCAGTGCCGCTGGGAACAGTGCACCCTTCTTGCATTCTGTAGAAATGAAAGCCATTGCGTCGTATGCCGCAAGCGGTAGGGCCGTTGGCTTTGGGGTCGTCTTGGGGTGGAGCTGTGACTTTGTTTGTTTGCATTGATTTACAAGAGGCTGTCTAGTAGAGGCACTGATGTTAACGGCCTTGTCAAAAGTGGCTCTAGATCAGTCTTAAGTAAGCTGGGCCATGCAGTGCAGTGGTTAAGCTGTCAGGTTTGTCAGCAGAGGACCGCCGGTTAGGGAGAGATACGTTTGGTTCCCGGGGGAGGGGGGTCGTCGCGGCCGGAGGAAGATTTTTTTATCGTAAAGTGGGCGTGGCTTAACCAGGGGTGGGCGTGGCTTGGGTCATGATTCTTCTGTGGAACAATTCGGAACAAGTTTAGGGGGCTAAATCTCAGGCGTGTAAATGCTACGAACGCAACTTTAATAGCATGACATCATCACTCTGGCGTTCCGTTAACTTCAACAAAAGATCAGGGGAGAGCGCGAACGCAGTCCCCAACTACCAGAAATTATGCAGTCGAGATTCCCACATTTGGGGAATTCGCAGGGGTCAGCACAACCGGAAGTGCAATGGCTGAGCCTCACCCTGGGTGAACCACCTTCATGATCATGGTGTCTCCCCTGCCAGGTAAGTATGAGTTGGGCATGTCAGGGATGAGGGAGGCATTCACAGAGAAACCACTCTGGCTCAGGGTGTGCACAATGAATCGTCACAGAGTCCATGCAGATTAAGCTGCCGAGAAGGCGTGGCCTGTACTTTGCTATGCTAAATGAGCAGCACCATGAAGCTGGTGGCCCAGACCAAATAGGGTCTTTGGTTGCTCTTGTGGAGAATGGCTGAATTTACTCTGGTTTCTCTTCATAACGTACAAGTCTTTCGCCTTTTACTAAAGACTTCCGTGGAGAGTAACACCAAAGAGTTGGATATATTTTTGGCAGGCTTAGCCGTTTGACTGAGCCCTGTACGGTTTGTGCAAAGAAACATAGTTGGTTGCATTACTCATTGGTCTTTGTGTTTTGGTTCTGACTTTGCTTTCAATTTCGGAGTAGTTTTTAACCGAGTTGGCTACTTCAGCTTAGTCTTACTTTTTTGATTGTGTTTGTGTCATTATCCACCCTTAAGATTAGGCTTGGGATAAAGACGGAAACAAAATACATGTCCTCTTGTCATTTTAGTTTATTTTGGTGACCGCATGCCAGTGTTCTCTGTATCGTTCCAATTTAGTAGGCTATACTAAAATTGGAACGATACATGACCGCATGCCAGTCTTCTCTGTGGAAACACACAATGCAGATTCAGTTCGCTGTGGCTTTTTGCAAAGCCTGCTTTTCATTTTTATTTCAGTTAACGGACATCTCTTTACACACCTAGCTTTCATTATTCCATTAGTTTTTGTTCATGGTAAGAACCTTGCAAGGAAATAGAAAGCTACAAATCGACCACTCTGTGGGCGGAGTCCTAAGCACCAGCCATTGTAAAATAGTGTAACACCCCGACAAGGAGGGACGGGACCTGAGGGGCGGCCTGCTGGTGCCAACGCCTAGGGGTCATCGCTTCTCGGCCTTTTGGCTAAGATCAAGTGTAGTATCTGTTCTTATCAGTTTAATATCTGATATGTCCTCTATACGGGGACAATATATTAAACGGATTTTTGGAAGTAGGAGTTGAAAAAGGGGCTTGCTCCGTTCTCTCCACGCATTGACCCGGTATTGCAGTGCCGCTGGGAACAGTGCACCCTTCTTGCATTCTGTAGAAATGAAAGCCATTGCGTCGTATGCCGCAAGCGGTAGGGCCGTTGGCTTTGGGGTCGTCTTGGGGTGGAGCTGTGACTTTGTTTGTTTGCATTGATTTACAAGAGGCTGTCTAGTAGAGGCACTGATGTTAACGGCCTTGTCAAAAGTGGCTCTAGATCAGTCTTAAGTAAGCTGGGCCATGCAGTGCAGTGGTTAAGCTGTCAGGTTTGTCAGCAGAGGACCGCCGGTTAGGGAGAGATACGTTTGGTTCCCGGGGGAGGGGGGTCGTCGCGGCCGGAGGAAGATTTTTTTATCGTAAAGTGGGCGTGGCTTAACCAGGGGTGGGCGTGGCTTGGGTCATGATTCTTCTGTGGAACAATTCGGAACAAGTTTAGGGGGCTAAATCTCAGGCGTGTAAATGCTACGAACGCAACTTTAATAGCATGACATCATCACTCTGGCGTTCCGTTAACTTCAACAAAAGATCAGGGGAGAGCGCGAACGCAGTCCCCAACTACCAGAAATTATGCAGTCGAGATTCCCACATTTGGGGAATTCGCAGGGGTCAGCACAACCGGAAGTGCAATGGCTGAGCCTCACCCTGGGTGAACCACCTTCATGATCATGGTGTCTCCCCTGCCAGGTAAGTATGAGTTGGGCATGTCAGGGATGAGGGAGGCATTCACAGAGAAACCACTCTGGCTCAGGGTGTGCACAATGAATCGTCACAGAGTCCATGCAGATTAAGCTGCCGAGAAGGCGTGGCCTGTACTTTGCTATGCTAAATGAGCAGCACCATGAAGCTGGTGGCCCAGACCAAATAGGGTCTTTGGTTGCTCTTGTGGAGAATGGCTGAATTTACTCTGGTTTCTCTTCATAACGTACAAGTCTTTCGCCTTTTACTAAAGACTTCCGTGGAGAGTAACACCAAAGAGTTGGATATATTTTTGGCAGGCTTAGCCGTTTGACTGAGCCCTGTACGGTTTGTGCAAAGAAACATAGTTGGTTGCATTACTCATTGGTCTTTGTGTTTTGGTTCTGACTTTGCTTTCAATTTCGGAGTAGTTTTTAACCGAGTTGGCTACTTCAGCTTAGTCTTACTTTTTTGATTGTGTTTGTGTCATTATCCACCCTTAAGATTAGGCTTGGGATAAAGACGGAAACAAAATACATGTCCTCTTGTCATTTTAGTTTATTTTGGTGACCGCATGCCAGTGTTCTCTGTATCGTTCCAATTTAGTAGGCTATACTAAAATTGGAACGATACATGACCGCATGCCAGTCTTCTCTGTGGAAACACACAATGCAGATTCAGTTCGCTGTGGCTTTTTGCAAAGCCTGCTTTTCATTTTTATTTCAGTTAACGGACATCTCTTTACACACCTAGCTTTCATTATTCCATTAGTTTTTGTTCATGGTAAGAACCTTGCAAGGAAATAGAAAGCTACAAATCGACCACTCTGTGGGCGGAGTCCTAAGCACCAGCCATTGTAAAATAGTGTAACACCCCGACAAGGAGGGACGGGACCTGAGGGGCGGCCTGCTGGTGCCAACGCCTAGGGGTCATCGCTTCTCGGCCTTTTGGCTAAGATCAAGTGTAGTATCTGTTCTTATCAGTTTAATATCTGATATGTCCTCTATACGGGGACAATATATTAAACGGATTTTTGGAAGTAGGAGTTGAAAAAGGGGCTTGCTCCGTTCTCTCCACGCATTGACCCGGTATTGCAGTGCCGCTGGGAACAGTGCACCCTTCTTGCATTCTGTAGAAATGAAAGCCATTGCGTCGTATGCCGCAAGCGGTAGGGCCGTTGGCTTTGGGGTCGTCTTGGGGTGGAGCTGTGACTTTGTTTGTTTGCATTGATTTACAAGAGGCTGTCTAGTAGAGGCACTGATGTTAACGGCCTTGTCAAAAGTGGCTCTAGATCAGTCTTAAGTAAGCTGGGCCATGCAGTGCAGTGGTTAAGCTGTCAGGTTTGTCAGCAGAGGACCGCCGGTTAGGGAGAGATACGTTTGGTTCCCGGGGGAGGGGGGTCGTCGCGGCCGGAGGAAGATTTTTTTATCGTAAAGTGGGCGTGGCTTAACCAGGGGTGGGCGTGGCTTGGGTCATGATTCTTCTGTGGAACAATTCGGAACAAGTTTAGGGGGCTAAATCTCAGGCGTGTAAATGCTACGAACGCAACTTTAATAGCATGACATCATCACTCTGGCGTTCCGTTAACTTCAACAAAAGATCAGGGGAGAGCGCGAACGCAGTCCCCAACTACCAGAAATTATGCAGTCGAGATTCCCACATTTGGGGAATTCGCAGGGGTCAGCACAACCGGAAGTGCAATGGCTGAGCCTCACCCTGGGTGAACCACCTTCATGATCATGGTGTCTCCCCTGCCAGGTAAGTATGAGTTGGGCATGTCAGGGATGAGGGAGGCATTCACAGAGAAACCACTCTGGCTCAGGGTGTGCACAATGAATCGTCACAGAGTCCATGCAGATTAAGCTGCCGAGAAGGCGTGGCCTGTACTTTGCTATGCTAAATGAGCAGCACCATGAAGCTGGTGGCCCAGACCAAATAGGGTCTTTGGTTGCTCTTGTGGAGAATGGCTGAATTTACTCTGGTTTCTCTTCATAACGTACAAGTCTTTCGCCTTTTACTAAAGACTTCCGTGGAGAGTAACACCAAAGAGTTGGATATATTTTTGGCAGGCTTAGCCGTTTGACTGAGCCCTGTACGGTTTGTGCAAAGAAACATAGTTGGTTGCATTACTCATTGGTCTTTGTGTTTTGGTTCTGACTTTGCTTTCAATTTCGGAGTAGTTTTTAACCGAGTTGGCTACTTCAGCTTAGTCTTACTTTTTTGATTGTGTTTGTGTCATTATCCACCCTTAAGATTAGGCTTGGGATAAAGACGGAAACAAAATACATGTCCTCTTGTCATTTTAGTTTATTTTGGTGACCGCATGCCAGTGTTCTCTGTATCGTTCCAATTTAGTAGGCTATACTAAAATTGGAACGATACATGACCGCATGCCAGTCTTCTCTGTGGAAACACACAATGCAGATTCAGTTCGCTGTGGCTTTTTGCAAAGCCTGCTTTTCATTTTTATTTCAGTTAACGGACATCTCTTTACACACCTAGCTTTCATTATTCCATTAGTTTTTGTTCATGGTAAGAACCTTGCAAGGAAATAGAAAGCTACAAATCGACCACTCTGTGGGCGGAGTCCTAAGCACCAGCCATTGTAAAATAGTGTAACACCCCGACAAGGAGGGACGGGACCTGAGGGGCGGCCTGCTGGTGCCAACGCCTAGGGGTCATCGCTTCTCGGCCTTTTGGCTAAGATCAAGTGTAGTATCTGTTCTTATCAGTTTAATATCTGATATGTCCTCTATACGGGGACAATATATTAAACGGATTTTTGGAAGTAGGAGTTGAAAAAGGGGCTTGCTCCGTTCTCTCCACGCATTGACCCGGTATTGCAGTGCCGCTGGGAACAGTGCACCCTTCTTGCATTCTGTAGAAATGAAAGCCATTGCGTCGTATGCCGCAAGCGGTAGGGCCGTTGGCTTTGGGGTCGTCTTGGGGTGGAGCTGTGACTTTGTTTGTTTGCATTGATTTACAAGAGGCTGTCTAGTAGAGGCACTGATGTTAACGGCCTTGTCAAAAGTGGCTCTAGATCAGTCTTAAGTAAGCTGGGCCATGCAGTGCAGTGGTTAAGCTGTCAGGTTTGTCAGCAGAGGACCGCCGGTTAGGGAGAGATACGTTTGGTTCCCGGGGGAGGGGGGTCGTCGCGGCCGGAGGAAGATTTTTTTATCGTAAAGTGGGCGTGGCTTAACCAGGGGTGGGCGTGGCTTGGGTCATGATTCTTCTGTGGAACAATTCGGAACAAGTTTAGGGGGCTAAATCTCAGGCGTGTAAATGCTACGAACGCAACTTTAATAGCATGACATCATCACTCTGGCGTTCCGTTAACTTCAACAAAAGATCAGGGGAGAGCGCGAACGCAGTCCCCAACTACCAGAAATTATGCAGTCGAGATTCCCACATTTGGGGAATTCGCAGGGGTCAGCACAACCGGAAGTGCAATGGCTGAGCCTCACCCTGGGTGAACCACCTTCATGATCATGGTGTCTCCCCTGCCAGGTAAGTATGAGTTGGGCATGTCAGGGATGAGGGAGGCATTCACAGAGAAACCACTCTGGCTCAGGGTGTGCACAATGAATCGTCACAGAGTCCATGCAGATTAAGCTGCCGAGAAGGCGTGGCCTGTACTTTGCTATGCTAAATGAGCAGCACCATGAAGCTGGTGGCCCAGACCAAATAGGGTCTTTGGTTGCTCTTGTGGAGAATGGCTGAATTTACTCTGGTTTCTCTTCATAACGTACAAGTCTTTCGCCTTTTACTAAAGACTTCCGTGGAGAGTAACACCAAAGAGTTGGATATATTTTTGGCAGGCTTAGCCGTTTGACTGAGCCCTGTACGGTTTGTGCAAAGAAACATAGTTGGTTGCATTACTCATTGGTCTTTGTGTTTTGGTTCTGACTTTGCTTTCAATTTCGGAGTAGTTTTTAACCGAGTTGGCTACTTCAGCTTAGTCTTACTTTTTTGATTGTGTTTGTGTCATTATCCACCCTTAAGATTAGGCTTGGGATAAAGACGGAAACAAAATACATGTCCTCTTGTCATTTTAGTTTATTTTGGTGACCGCATGCCAGTGTTCTCTGTATCGTTCCAATTTAGTAGGCTATACTAAAATTGGAACGATACATGACCGCATGCCAGTCTTCTCTGTGGAAACACACAATGCAGATTCAGTTCGCTGTGGCTTTTTGCAAAGCCTGCTTTTCATTTTTATTTCAGTTAACGGACATCTCTTTACACACCTAGCTTTCATTATTCCATTAGTTTTTGTTCATGGTAAGAACCTTGCAAGGAAATAGAAAGCTACAAATCGACCACTCTGTGGGCGGAGTCCTAAGCACCAGCCATTGTAAAATAGTGTAACACCCCGACAAGGAGGGACGGGACCTGAGGGGCGGCCTGCTGGTGCCAACGCCTAGGGGTCATCGCTTCTCGGCCTTTTGGCTAAGATCAAGTGTAGTATCTGTTCTTATCAGTTTAATATCTGATATGTCCTCTATACGGGGACAATATATTAAACGGATTTTTGGAAGTAGGAGTTGAAAAAGGGGCTTGCTCCGTTCTCTCCACGCATTGACCCGGTATTGCAGTGCCGCTGGGAACAGTGCACCCTTCTTGCATTCTGTAGAAATGAAAGCCATTGCGTCGTATGCCGCAAGCGGTAGGGCCGTTGGCTTTGGGGTCGTCTTGGGGTGGAGCTGTGACTTTGTTTGTTTGCATTGATTTACAAGAGGCTGTCTAGTAGAGGCACTGATGTTAACGGCCTTGTCAAAAGTGGCTCTAGATCAGTCTTAAGTAAGCTGGGCCATGCAGTGCAGTGGTTAAGCTGTCAGGTTTGTCAGCAGAGGACCGCCGGTTAGGGAGAGATACGTTTGGTTCCCGGGGGAGGGGGGTCGTCGCGGCCGGAGGAAGATTTTTTTATCGTAAAGTGGGCGTGGCTTAACCAGGGGTGGGCGTGGCTTGGGTCATGATTCTTCTGTGGAACAATTCGGAACAAGTTTAGGGGGCTAAATCTCAGGCGTGTAAATGCTACGAACGCAACTTTAATAGCATGACATCATCACTCTGGCGTTCCGTTAACTTCAACAAAAGATCAGGGGAGAGCGCGAACGCAGTCCCCAACTACCAGAAATTATGCAGTCGAGATTCCCACATTTGGGGAATTCGCAGGGGTCAGCACAACCGGAAGTGCAATGGCTGAGCCTCACCCTGGGTGAACCACCTTCATGATCATGGTGTCTCCCCTGCCAGGTAAGTATGAGTTGGGCATGTCAGGGATGAGGGAGGCATTCACAGAGAAACCACTCTGGCTCAGGGTGTGCACAATGAATCGTCACAGAGTCCATGCAGATTAAGCTGCCGAGAAGGCGTGGCCTGTACTTTGCTATGCTAAATGAGCAGCACCATGAAGCTGGTGGCCCAGACCAAATAGGGTCTTTGGTTGCTCTTGTGGAGAATGGCTGAATTTACTCTGGTTTCTCTTCATAACGTACAAGTCTTTCGCCTTTTACTAAAGACTTCCGTGGAGAGTAACACCAAAGAGTTGGATATATTTTTGGCAGGCTTAGCCGTTTGACTGAGCCCTGTACGGTTTGTGCAAAGAAACATAGTTGGTTGCATTACTCATTGGTCTTTGTGTTTTGGTTCTGACTTTGCTTTCAATTTCGGAGTAGTTTTTAACCGAGTTGGCTACTTCAGCTTAGTCTTACTTTTTTGATTGTGTTTGTGTCATTATCCACCCTTAAGATTAGGCTTGGGATAAAGACGGAAACAAAATACATGTCCTCTTGTCATTTTAGTTTATTTTGGTGACCGCATGCCAGTGTTCTCTGTATCGTTCCAATTTAGTAGGCTATACTAAAATTGGAACGATACATGACCGCATGCCAGTCTTCTCTGTGGAAACACACAATGCAGATTCAGTTCGCTGTGGCTTTTTGCAAAGCCTGCTTTTCATTTTTATTTCAGTTAACGGACATCTCTTTACACACCTAGCTTTCATTATTCCATTAGTTTTTGTTCATGGTAAGAACCTTGCAAGGAAATAGAAAGCTACAAATCGACCACTCTGTGGGCGGAGTCCTAAGCACCAGCCATTGTAAAATAGTGTAACACCCCGACAAGGAGGGACGGGACCTGAGGGGCGGCCTGCTGGTGCCAACGCCTAGGGGTCATCGCTTCTCGGCCTTTTGGCTAAGATCAAGTGTAGTATCTGTTCTTATCAGTTTAATATCTGATATGTCCTCTATACGGGGACAATATATTAAACGGATTTTTGGAAGTAGGAGTTGAAAAAGGGGCTTGCTCCGTTCTCTCCACGCATTGACCCGGTATTGCAGTGCCGCTGGGAACAGTGCACCCTTCTTGCATTCTGTAGAAATGAAAGCCATTGCGTCGTATGCCGCAAGCGGTAGGGCCGTTGGCTTTGGGGTCGTCTTGGGGTGGAGCTGTGACTTTGTTTGTTTGCATTGATTTACAAGAGGCTGTCTAGTAGAGGCACTGATGTTAACGGCCTTGTCAAAAGTGGCTCTAGATCAGTCTTAAGTAAGCTGGGCCATGCAGTGCAGTGGTTAAGCTGTCAGGTTTGTCAGCAGAGGACCGCCGGTTAGGGAGAGATACGTTTGGTTCCCGGGGGAGGGGGGTCGTCGCGGCCGGAGGAAGATTTTTTTATCGTAAAGTGGGCGTGGCTTAACCAGGGGTGGGCGTGGCTTGGGTCATGATTCTTCTGTGGAACAATTCGGAACAAGTTTAGGGGGCTAAATCTCAGGCGTGTAAATGCTACGAACGCAACTTTAATAGCATGACATCATCACTCTGGCGTTCCGTTAACTTCAACAAAAGATCAGGGGAGAGCGCGAACGCAGTCCCCAACTACCAGAAATTATGCAGTCGAGATTCCCACATTTGGGGAATTCGCAGGGGTCAGCACAACCGGAAGTGCAATGGCTGAGCCTCACCCTGGGTGAACCACCTTCATGATCATGGTGTCTCCCCTGCCAGGTAAGTATGAGTTGGGCATGTCAGGGATGAGGGAGGCATTCACAGAGAAACCACTCTGGCTCAGGGTGTGCACAATGAATCGTCACAGAGTCCATGCAGATTAAGCTGCCGAGAAGGCGTGGCCTGTACTTTGCTATGCTAAATGAGCAGCACCATGAAGCTGGTGGCCCAGACCAAATAGGGTCTTTGGTTGCTCTTGTGGAGAATGGCTGAATTTACTCTGGTTTCTCTTCATAACGTACAAGTCTTTCGCCTTTTACTAAAGACTTCCGTGGAGAGTAACACCAAAGAGTTGGATATATTTTTGGCAGGCTTAGCCGTTTGACTGAGCCCTGTACGGTTTGTGCAAAGAAACATAGTTGGTTGCATTACTCATTGGTCTTTGTGTTTTGGTTCTGACTTTGCTTTCAATTTCGGAGTAGTTTTTAACCGAGTTGGCTACTTCAGCTTAGTCTTACTTTTTTGATTGTGTTTGTGTCATTATCCACCCTTAAGATTAGGCTTGGGATAAAGACGGAAACAAAATACATGTCCTCTTGTCATTTTAGTTTATTTTGGTGACCGCATGCCAGTGTTCTCTGTATCGTTCCAATTTAGTAGGCTATACTAAAATTGGAACGATACATGACCGCATGCCAGTCTTCTCTGTGGAAACACACAATGCAGATTCAGTTCGCTGTGGCTTTTTGCAAAGCCTGCTTTTCATTTTTATTTCAGTTAACGGACATCTCTTTACACACCTAGCTTTCATTATTCCATTAGTTTTTGTTCATGGTAAGAACCTTGCAAGGAAATAGAAAGCTACAAATCGACCACTCTGTGGGCGGAGTCCTAAGCACCAGCCATTGTAAAATAGTGTAACACCCCGACAAGGAGGGACGGGACCTGAGGGGCGGCCTGCTGGTGCCAACGCCTAGGGGTCATCGCTTCTCGGCCTTTTGGCTAAGATCAAGTGTAGTATCTGTTCTTATCAGTTTAATATCTGATATGTCCTCTATACGGGGACAATATATTAAACGGATTTTTGGAAGTAGGAGTTGAAAAAGGGGCTTGCTCCGTTCTCTCCACGCATTGACCCGGTATTGCAGTGCCGCTGGGAACAGTGCACCCTTCTTGCATTCTGTAGAAATGAAAGCCATTGCGTCGTATGCCGCAAGCGGTAGGGCCGTTGGCTTTGGGGTCGTCTTGGGGTGGAGCTGTGACTTTGTTTGTTTGCATTGATTTACAAGAGGCTGTCTAGTAGAGGCACTGATGTTAACGGCCTTGTCAAAAGTGGCTCTAGATCAGTCTTAAGTAAGCTGGGCCATGCAGTGCAGTGGTTAAGCTGTCAGGTTTGTCAGCAGAGGACCGCCGGTTAGGGAGAGATACGTTTGGTTCCCGGGGGAGGGGGGTCGTCGCGGCCGGAGGAAGATTTTTTTATCGTAAAGTGGGCGTGGCTTAACCAGGGGTGGGCGTGGCTTGGGTCATGATTCTTCTGTGGAACAATTCGGAACAAGTTTAGGGGGCTAAATCTCAGGCGTGTAAATGCTACGAACGCAACTTTAATAGCATGACATCATCACTCTGGCGTTCCGTTAACTTCAACAAAAGATCAGGGGAGAGCGCGAACGCAGTCCCCAACTACCAGAAATTATGCAGTCGAGATTCCCACATTTGGGGAATTCGCAGGGGTCAGCACAACCGGAAGTGCAATGGCTGAGCCTCACCCTGGGTGAACCACCTTCATGATCATGGTGTCTCCCCTGCCAGGTAAGTATGAGTTGGGCATGTCAGGGATGAGGGAGGCATTCACAGAGAAACCACTCTGGCTCAGGGTGTGCACAATGAATCGTCACAGAGTCCATGCAGATTAAGCTGCCGAGAAGGCGTGGCCTGTACTTTGCTATGCTAAATGAGCAGCACCATGAAGCTGGTGGCCCAGACCAAATAGGGTCTTTGGTTGCTCTTGTGGAGAATGGCTGAATTTACTCTGGTTTCTCTTCATAACGTACAAGTCTTTCGCCTTTTACTAAAGACTTCCGTGGAGAGTAACACCAAAGAGTTGGATATATTTTTGGCAGGCTTAGCCGTTTGACTGAGCCCTGTACGGTTTGTGCAAAGAAACATAGTTGGTTGCATTACTCATTGGTCTTTGTGTTTTGGTTCTGACTTTGCTTTCAATTTCGGAGTAGTTTTTAACCGAGTTGGCTACTTCAGCTTAGTCTTACTTTTTTGATTGTGTTTGTGTCATTATCCACCCTTAAGATTAGGCTTGGGATAAAGACGGAAACAAAATACATGTCCTCTTGTCATTTTAGTTTATTTTGGTGACCGCATGCCAGTGTTCTCTGTATCGTTCCAATTTAGTAGGCTATACTAAAATTGGAACGATACATGACCGCATGCCAGTCTTCTCTGTGGAAACACACAATGCAGATTCAGTTCGCTGTGGCTTTTTGCAAAGCCTGCTTTTCATTTTTATTTCAGTTAACGGACATCTCTTTACACACCTAGCTTTCATTATTCCATTAGTTTTTGTTCATGGTAAGAACCTTGCAAGGAAATAGAAAGCTACAAATCGACCACTCTGTGGGCGGAGTCCTAAGCACCAGCCATTGTAAAATAGTGTAACACCCCGACAAGGAGGGACGGGACCTGAGGGGCGGCCTGCTGGTGCCAACGCCTAGGGGTCATCGCTTCTCGGCCTTTTGGCTAAGATCAAGTGTAGTATCTGTTCTTATCAGTTTAATATCTGATATGTCCTCTATACGGGGACAATATATTAAACGGATTTTTGGAAGTAGGAGTTGAAAAAGGGGCTTGCTCCGTTCTCTCCACGCATTGACCCGGTATTGCAGTGCCGCTGGGAACAGTGCACCCTTCTTGCATTCTGTAGAAATGAAAGCCATTGCGTCGTATGCCGCAAGCGGTAGGGCCGTTGGCTTTGGGGTCGTCTTGGGGTGGAGCTGTGACTTTGTTTGTTTGCATTGATTTACAAGAGGCTGTCTAGTAGAGGCACTGATGTTAACGGCCTTGTCAAAAGTGGCTCTAGATCAGTCTTAAGTAAGCTGGGCCATGCAGTGCAGTGGTTAAGCTGTCAGGTTTGTCAGCAGAGGACCGCCGGTTAGGGAGAGATACGTTTGGTTCCCGGGGGAGGGGGGTCGTCGCGGCCGGAGGAAGATTTTTTTATCGTAAAGTGGGCGTGGCTTAACCAGGGGTGGGCGTGGCTTGGGTCATGATTCTTCTGTGGAACAATTCGGAACAAGTTTAGGGGGCTAAATCTCAGGCGTGTAAATGCTACGAACGCAACTTTAATAGCATGACATCATCACTCTGGCGTTCCGTTAACTTCAACAAAAGATCAGGGGAGAGCGCGAACGCAGTCCCCAACTACCAGAAATTATGCAGTCGAGATTCCCACATTTGGGGAATTCGCAGGGGTCAGCACAACCGGAAGTGCAATGGCTGAGCCTCACCCTGGGTGAACCACCTTCATGATCATGGTGTCTCCCCTGCCAGGTAAGTATGAGTTGGGCATGTCAGGGATGAGGGAGGCATTCACAGAGAAACCACTCTGGCTCAGGGTGTGCACAATGAATCGTCACAGAGTCCATGCAGATTAAGCTGCCGAGAAGGCGTGGCCTGTACTTTGCTATGCTAAATGAGCAGCACCATGAAGCTGGTGGCCCAGACCAAATAGGGTCTTTGGTTGCTCTTGTGGAGAATGGCTGAATTTACTCTGGTTTCTCTTCATAACGTACAAGTCTTTCGCCTTTTACTAAAGACTTCCGTGGAGAGTAACACCAAAGAGTTGGATATATTTTTGGCAGGCTTAGCCGTTTGACTGAGCCCTGTACGGTTTGTGCAAAGAAACATAGTTGGTTGCATTACTCATTGGTCTTTGTGTTTTGGTTCTGACTTTGCTTTCAATTTCGGAGTAGTTTTTAACCGAGTTGGCTACTTCAGCTTAGTCTTACTTTTTTGATTGTGTTTGTGTCATTATCCACCCTTAAGATTAGGCTTGGGATAAAGACGGAAACAAAATACATGTCCTCTTGTCATTTTAGTTTATTTTGGTGACCGCATGCCAGTGTTCTCTGTATCGTTCCAATTTAGTAGGCTATACTAAAATTGGAACGATACATGACCGCATGCCAGTCTTCTCTGTGGAAACACACAATGCAGATTCAGTTCGCTGTGGCTTTTTGCAAAGCCTGCTTTTCATTTTTATTTCAGTTAACGGACATCTCTTTACACACCTAGCTTTCATTATTCCATTAGTTTTTGTTCATGGTAAGAACCTTGCAAGGAAATAGAAAGCTACAAATCGACCACTCTGTGGGCGGAGTCCTAAGCACCAGCCATTGTAAAATAGTGTAACACCCCGACAAGGAGGGACGGGACCTGAGGGGCGGCCTGCTGGTGCCAACGCCTAGGGGTCATCGCTTCTCGGCCTTTTGGCTAAGATCAAGTGTAGTATCTGTTCTTATCAGTTTAATATCTGATATGTCCTCTATACGGGGACAATATATTAAACGGATTTTTGGAAGTAGGAGTTGAAAAAGGGGCTTGCTCCGTTCTCTCCACGCATTGACCCGGTATTGCAGTGCCGCTGGGAACAGTGCACCCTTCTTGCATTCTGTAGAAATGAAAGCCATTGCGTCGTATGCCGCAAGCGGTAGGGCCGTTGGCTTTGGGGTCGTCTTGGGGTGGAGCTGTGACTTTGTTTGTTTGCATTGATTTACAAGAGGCTGTCTAGTAGAGGCACTGATGTTAACGGCCTTGTCAAAAGTGGCTCTAGATCAGTCTTAAGTAAGCTGGGCCATGCAGTGCAGTGGTTAAGCTGTCAGGTTTGTCAGCAGAGGACCGCCGGTTAGGGAGAGATACGTTTGGTTCCCGGGGGAGGGGGGTCGTCGCGGCCGGAGGAAGATTTTTTTATCGTAAAGTGGGCGTGGCTTAACCAGGGGTGGGCGTGGCTTGGGTCATGATTCTTCTGTGGAACAATTCGGAACAAGTTTAGGGGGCTAAATCTCAGGCGTGTAAATGCTACGAACGCAACTTTAATAGCATGACATCATCACTCTGGCGTTCCGTTAACTTCAACAAAAGATCAGGGGAGAGCGCGAACGCAGTCCCCAACTACCAGAAATTATGCAGTCGAGATTCCCACATTTGGGGAATTCGCAGGGGTCAGCACAACCGGAAGTGCAATGGCTGAGCCTCACCCTGGGTGAACCACCTTCATGATCATGGTGTCTCCCCTGCCAGGTAAGTATGAGTTGGGCATGTCAGGGATGAGGGAGGCATTCACAGAGAAACCACTCTGGCTCAGGGTGTGCACAATGAATCGTCACAGAGTCCATGCAGATTAAGCTGCCGAGAAGGCGTGGCCTGTACTTTGCTATGCTAAATGAGCAGCACCATGAAGCTGGTGGCCCAGACCAAATAGGGTCTTTGGTTGCTCTTGTGGAGAATGGCTGAATTTACTCTGGTTTCTCTTCATAACGTACAAGTCTTTCGCCTTTTACTAAAGACTTCCGTGGAGAGTAACACCAAAGAGTTGGATATATTTTTGGCAGGCTTAGCCGTTTGACTGAGCCCTGTACGGTTTGTGCAAAGAAACATAGTTGGTTGCATTACTCATTGGTCTTTGTGTTTTGGTTCTGACTTTGCTTTCAATTTCGGAGTAGTTTTTAACCGAGTTGGCTACTTCAGCTTAGTCTTACTTTTTTGATTGTGTTTGTGTCATTATCCACCCTTAAGATTAGGCTTGGGATAAAGACGGAAACAAAATACATGTCCTCTTGTCATTTTAGTTTATTTTGGTGACCGCATGCCAGTGTTCTCTGTATCGTTCCAATTTAGTAGGCTATACTAAAATTGGAACGATACATGACCGCATGCCAGTCTTCTCTGTGGAAACACACAATGCAGATTCAGTTCGCTGTGGCTTTTTGCAAAGCCTGCTTTTCATTTTTATTTCAGTTAACGGACATCTCTTTACACACCTAGCTTTCATTATTCCATTAGTTTTTGTTCATGGTAAGAACCTTGCAAGGAAATAGAAAGCTACAAATCGACCACTCTGTGGGCGGAGTCCTAAGCACCAGCCATTGTAAAATAGTGTAACACCCCGACAAGGAGGGACGGGACCTGAGGGGCGGCCTGCTGGTGCCAACGCCTAGGGGTCATCGCTTCTCGGCCTTTTGGCTAAGATCAAGTGTAGTATCTGTTCTTATCAGTTTAATATCTGATATGTCCTCTATACGGGGACAATATATTAAACGGATTTTTGGAAGTAGGAGTTGAAAAAGGGGCTTGCTCCGTTCTCTCCACGCATTGACCCGGTATTGCAGTGCCGCTGGGAACAGTGCACCCTTCTTGCATTCTGTAGAAATGAAAGCCATTGCGTCGTATGCCGCAAGCGGTAGGGCCGTTGGCTTTGGGGTCGTCTTGGGGTGGAGCTGTGACTTTGTTTGTTTGCATTGATTTACAAGAGGCTGTCTAGTAGAGGCACTGATGTTAACGGCCTTGTCAAAAGTGGCTCTAGATCAGTCTTAAGTAAGCTGGGCCATGCAGTGCAGTGGTTAAGCTGTCAGGTTTGTCAGCAGAGGACCGCCGGTTAGGGAGAGATACGTTTGGTTCCCGGGGGAGGGGGGTCGTCGCGGCCGGAGGAAGATTTTTTTATCGTAAAGTGGGCGTGGCTTAACCAGGGGTGGGCGTGGCTTGGGTCATGATTCTTCTGTGGAACAATTCGGAACAAGTTTAGGGGGCTAAATCTCAGGCGTGTAAATGCTACGAACGCAACTTTAATAGCATGACATCATCACTCTGGCGTTCCGTTAACTTCAACAAAAGATCAGGGGAGAGCGCGAACGCAGTCCCCAACTACCAGAAATTATGCAGTCGAGATTCCCACATTTGGGGAATTCGCAGGGGTCAGCACAACCGGAAGTGCAATGGCTGAGCCTCACCCTGGGTGAACCACCTTCATGATCATGGTGTCTCCCCTGCCAGGTAAGTATGAGTTGGGCATGTCAGGGATGAGGGAGGCATTCACAGAGAAACCACTCTGGCTCAGGGTGTGCACAATGAATCGTCACAGAGTCCATGCAGATTAAGCTGCCGAGAAGGCGTGGCCTGTACTTTGCTATGCTAAATGAGCAGCACCATGAAGCTGGTGGCCCAGACCAAATAGGGTCTTTGGTTGCTCTTGTGGAGAATGGCTGAATTTACTCTGGTTTCTCTTCATAACGTACAAGTCTTTCGCCTTTTACTAAAGACTTCCGTGGAGAGTAACACCAAAGAGTTGGATATATTTTTGGCAGGCTTAGCCGTTTGACTGAGCCCTGTACGGTTTGTGCAAAGAAACATAGTTGGTTGCATTACTCATTGGTCTTTGTGTTTTGGTTCTGACTTTGCTTTCAATTTCGGAGTAGTTTTTAACCGAGTTGGCTACTTCAGCTTAGTCTTACTTTTTTGATTGTGTTTGTGTCATTATCCACCCTTAAGATTAGGCTTGGGATAAAGACGGAAACAAAATACATGTCCTCTTGTCATTTTAGTTTATTTTGGTGACCGCATGCCAGTGTTCTCTGTATCGTTCCAATTTAGTAGGCTATACTAAAATTGGAACGATACATGACCGCATGCCAGTCTTCTCTGTGGAAACACACAATGCAGATTCAGTTCGCTGTGGCTTTTTGCAAAGCCTGCTTTTCATTTTTATTTCAGTTAACGGACATCTCTTTACACACCTAGCTTTCATTATTCCATTAGTTTTTGTTCATGGTAAGAACCTTGCAAGGAAATAGAAAGCTACAAATCGACCACTCTGTGGGCGGAGTCCTAAGCACCAGCCATTGTAAAATAGTGTAACACCCCGACAAGGAGGGACGGGACCTGAGGGGCGGCCTGCTGGTGCCAACGCCTAGGGGTCATCGCTTCTCGGCCTTTTGGCTAAGATCAAGTGTAGTATCTGTTCTTATCAGTTTAATATCTGATATGTCCTCTATACGGGGACAATATATTAAACGGATTTTTGGAAGTAGGAGTTGAAAAAGGGGCTTGCTCCGTTCTCTCCACGCATTGACCCGGTATTGCAGTGCCGCTGGGAACAGTGCACCCTTCTTGCATTCTGTAGAAATGAAAGCCATTGCGTCGTATGCCGCAAGCGGTAGGGCCGTTGGCTTTGGGGTCGTCTTGGGGTGGAGCTGTGACTTTGTTTGTTTGCATTGATTTACAAGAGGCTGTCTAGTAGAGGCACTGATGTTAACGGCCTTGTCAAAAGTGGCTCTAGATCAGTCTTAAGTAAGCTGGGCCATGCAGTGCAGTGGTTAAGCTGTCAGGTTTGTCAGCAGAGGACCGCCGGTTAGGGAGAGATACGTTTGGTTCCCGGGGGAGGGGGGTCGTCGCGGCCGGAGGAAGATTTTTTTATCGTAAAGTGGGCGTGGCTTAACCAGGGGTGGGCGTGGCTTGGGTCATGATTCTTCTGTGGAACAATTCGGAACAAGTTTAGGGGGCTAAATCTCAGGCGTGTAAATGCTACGAACGCAACTTTAATAGCATGACATCATCACTCTGGCGTTCCGTTAACTTCAACAAAAGATCAGGGGAGAGCGCGAACGCAGTCCCCAACTACCAGAAATTATGCAGTCGAGATTCCCACATTTGGGGAATTCGCAGGGGTCAGCACAACCGGAAGTGCAATGGCTGAGCCTCACCCTGGGTGAACCACCTTCATGATCATGGTGTCTCCCCTGCCAGGTAAGTATGAGTTGGGCATGTCAGGGATGAGGGAGGCATTCACAGAGAAACCACTCTGGCTCAGGGTGTGCACAATGAATCGTCACAGAGTCCATGCAGATTAAGCTGCCGAGAAGGCGTGGCCTGTACTTTGCTATGCTAAATGAGCAGCACCATGAAGCTGGTGGCCCAGACCAAATAGGGTCTTTGGTTGCTCTTGTGGAGAATGGCTGAATTTACTCTGGTTTCTCTTCATAACGTACAAGTCTTTCGCCTTTTACTAAAGACTTCCGTGGAGAGTAACACCAAAGAGTTGGATATATTTTTGGCAGGCTTAGCCGTTTGACTGAGCCCTGTACGGTTTGTGCAAAGAAACATAGTTGGTTGCATTACTCATTGGTCTTTGTGTTTTGGTTCTGACTTTGCTTTCAATTTCGGAGTAGTTTTTAACCGAGTTGGCTACTTCAGCTTAGTCTTACTTTTTTGATTGTGTTTGTGTCATTATCCACCCTTAAGATTAGGCTTGGGATAAAGACGGAAACAAAATACATGTCCTCTTGTCATTTTAGTTTATTTTGGTGACCGCATGCCAGTGTTCTCTGTATCGTTCCAATTTAGTAGGCTATACTAAAATTGGAACGATACATGACCGCATGCCAGTCTTCTCTGTGGAAACACACAATGCAGATTCAGTTCGCTGTGGCTTTTTGCAAAGCCTGCTTTTCATTTTTATTTCAGTTAACGGACATCTCTTTACACACCTAGCTTTCATTATTCCATTAGTTTTTGTTCATGGTAAGAACCTTGCAAGGAAATAGAAAGCTACAAATCGACCACTCTGTGGGCGGAGTCCTAAGCACCAGCCATTGTAAAATAGTGTAACACCCCGACAAGGAGGGACGGGACCTGAGGGGCGGCCTGCTGGTGCCAACGCCTAGGGGTCATCGCTTCCAAGGAAACCAAGGAAAAAAATAGTTTTCATAGTAGAAGCTACGGTTACAAAGATATAGACAAAGACATAAAGAGGGGAGTTGTAGTGCCACCATCAGTTTGGTTGGTGTATTTTTTCTCTCTTATAGTACAAGCCCCCTCTGTGAACCTCCCTACTAAATTTGGCAGCTCTAGCTGTTATGGTTTCTGAGATAAAGCTAATTTAATGCAAGATTACAGAGACAGTTTCTTTCCCACTGGACTTGAATGTCTCACAAACACTCTTCTACCCAACATGCAATGCTGCAGCGCTGTCTATACTGGATTTAGCTGGCTAAATCCAAGCGGATTCCTCCTCCCAGTACATTTCTGCATGTGCTTTTTCACAGAGATAAGCTGGGGCTCCTGCTCAGAACATAATGCAACTTAGAGTGACACCATGAGTAAATACCACCTGTAATCCAGAGTAGTGCCTGCTGTCTGAAGTCTATTATAGCGTGCGTGCGTCAAGTCAAGTATCAAGTATCAATACAAGAAGTAAGGCTGGACAGAATTACAATCAATCAGCACTTCCTCCCACCCTTCAAAATAAAATAACAATTTATTTATGCCCAGACTGTTTCGGGTTCCTTAAGTGAAAATCGGAAAGATCAAACCCAGAAAGAAAAGAAAGTGTGATACAATCTTTCATTTAATTAGCTGTATCTCAGAAACCATACGCCCTAACGCTACCAAACTTGGTAGCGCGTTGCACAGAGGGGCCTTTTACTATCCACAAAACAATTCCACCAATTGACCTGAGGGTGGCGCTATAACAGCCCTCTTTAGGTTTTGGTCCATAACTTTGGAAACGTAGGGTCCACATTCAAAATCCTGGATTCCCTGGATTCCTTGGGTCGTTCCGCATCTAATGATAGAGACCACGGCCATTTCCGTCTGAATAGATTTCCCGCCATTTAGAATTTTGTCCAAAACATTCCTTTTGCGATTACTTTACTTTATTGTTTAGTTGGACATACAGTACACGTGCACGTACAGTGCACATTAATAAAAGAGTTTACACGTATAGAATCATCCATACATGTCAACAGTAAATGTGCGGGATTATTAGCGAAAGCTAGTTTTCACCGGCAGTCCTCGGGACATAAAGAATTAAAAACTACACGGTAACTCCAGGAATAAAATACGGGAATAAAAAGCAATACGAGAATAAAAGCAATATAATAAAATAAAAATGCACAAGAGATAACAATACATACACAGGTTAAAAACAATACACACAAACAAGATAAAAACAATACAGTTAAAGTGCACGGGAGACAAGATCAGTACAATAAAGTGCTGATACAGTACAATAAAGTGCAAAATCAGGGAAATTATGAGAGGGCTATTGGTTATTGGTTATGGGTGCAGTGTTGGTTAATTTTGAGCCATTCCTTAAGCTTAGCTTTGAAGGTGGGGAATGTGGGGTATTCCCTTACTGCGGCCGGGAGACCTCACCGCCCACGATGGACAAAACGTTTTTCCCAAATGGCCCAACTCACAGTCTCCTCTTTGACTTGGTAGGAGAAGGAGAGCCAGCACACAAAAATGTCCTTTCGTCAGGTTTATTCCAGCTTTTCACCCTGGACTCAACCCTCACCTTTCAGAAACACATTAAGAAAGTGACCAACTCAGTTAAATACAATCTGGCGAACTTCAGACAAATCAGAAATCTCCTGACTTGTTGCCTTGATGTTCTTCTTGATGTTCTTCTATGATCTTTTCCCACATCGACTACTGCCTAACGTGCTGGCCTTTGGCTTGTAAAACAGCTCTTAAGCCGATTGAATCTCTTTTTAAGAAAGCCCTAAAGATCTTCGACAAAAAACCCATCTCTGCTCATATCTGTAGCATTTTAAGGAAGCATAATTTCTTTGATTTTGACAATTTTAAAACCTTCAGACAGGCCTGCTTTGTTTTTAAGTGTCTCCATGGACTTGCCCCACCCCCTCTGGGAGAGTTTTTTAAGCGGAGGTCCGTGGAGGGCATGACCACCAGGGCATGTCAAAGAGGATGTTCAAACAAATTGGCATAAGCCAACAGCGAGCACACTCACCGGTGTTTCTAAAGTTTCGGTGCACGGCACAGGAGAATACTTGGTAGGAGAAGGAGAGCCAGCACACAAAAATGTCCTTTCGTCAGGTTT
>NW_028150903.1:17500-20000 GCF_964638095.1 Poromitra crassiceps | reverse complement strand
GGCAGTGTGGAGGTAAGGGGACCTGCCTGGGTCTGTGGTACCCGAGATAGGGGCTCTTAGGCTGGGCAGAGGCAGTGTGGAGGTAAGGGGACCTGCCTGGGTCTGTGGTACCCGAGATAGGGGCTCTTAGCCTGGGCAGAGGCAGTGTGGAGGTAAGGGGACCTGCCTGGGTCTATGGTACCCGAGATAGGGGCTCTTAGCCTGGGCAGAGGCAGTGTGGAGGTAAGGGGACCTGCCTGGGTCTATGGTACCCGAGATAGGGGCTCTTAGCCTGGGCAGAGGCAGTGTGGAGGTAGGGGGCTGGCCTGGGTGTCTGGTACCCGAGATAGGGGCTCTTAGCCTGGGCAGAGGCAGTGTGGAGGTAAGGGGACCTGCCTGGGTCTGTGGTACCCGAGATAGGGGCTCTTAGCCTGGGCAGAGGCAGTGTGGAGGTAAGGGGACCTGCCTGGGTCTATGGTACCCGAGATAGGGGCTCTTAGCCTGGGCAGAGGCAGTGTGGAGGTAAGGGGACCTGCCTGGGTCTATGGTACCCGAGATAGGGGCTCTTAGCCTGGGCAGAGGCAGTGTGGAGGTAGGGGGGCTTGCCTGGGTGTTGTATCCCGCCCAGGGGTGCACTGGGCCTGGGGACCCCGACTTGGTGACCGGCGTCCAGCCAGAGGTCCGCGGGCCCCAGCTTTGGACTCCCCAGTGAGCTCCAGGCAGTGAGGGTCCATGCCTGGGTGTTGTGGTGCACTGGGCCTGGGGACCCCGACTTGGTGACCGGCGTCCAGCCAGAGGTCCGCGGGCCCCAGCTTTGGACTCCCCAGTGAGCTCCAGGCAGTGAGGGTCCATGCCTGGGTGTTGTGGTGCACTGGGCCTGGGGACCCCGACTTGGTGACCGGCGTCCAGCCAGAGGTCCGCGGGCCCCAGCTTTGGACTCCCCAGTGAGCTCCAGGCAGTGAGGGTCCATGCCTGGGTGTTGTGGTGCACTGGGCCTGGGGACCCCGACTTGGTGACCGGCGTCCAGCCAGAGGGCCGCTGGGCCCCAGCTTGGGACTCCCCAGTGAGCTCCAGGCAGTGAGGGTCCATGCCTGGGTGTTGTATCCCACCCAGGGGTGCACTGGGCCTGGGGACCCCGACTTGGTCCTCGGCGTCCAGCCAGAGGGCCGCGGGCCCCAGCTTTGGACTCCCCAGTGAGCTCCAGGCAGTGAGGGTCCATGCCTGGGTGTTGTATCCCGCCCAGGGGTGCACTGGGCCTGGGGACCCCGACTTGGTCACAGGCGTCCAGCCAGAGGACCGCGGGCCCCAGCTTGGGAAGCCCCAGGCAGTGGGGGGTCCATGCCTGCCTGTTGTACCCCGCCCAGGGCGCACCAAAGTCGGGTAGAAAAAGTTGGAAAACAGGTCAAAAATCTTCTAAGTGTTGAGCACTGTGACTGCCAGCGCTATAACAGCCTCTCTGGTGTACACGGTGCTGGGGGGAATTGCAAAGTAGTGCCATCGGGTAGGTAGGAAGCGTCTTCCCATGAGCAAGCCGAAAATTTTCTAAGTGTTGACACCAGAGAGGCTAAAAGCGCTGGGAGTCACTGTGCTGTAACAGCCTCTCTGGTGTCAGCACTTAGAAAAAAAACCAAAAAAAAAAAAAAAAAATTTTTTTTTGGTTTTTTTTCTAAGTGCTGACACCAGAGAGGCTAAAAGCGCAGTGACTCACTGCGCTATTCAGCCTCTCTGGTGTCAGCACTTAGAAGATTTTCGGCTGGCACAGGGTAATCCTTCCCCAGGGTACTCCTGGCCTGGCACAGGGTAATCCTGGCCTGGCACAGGGTAATCCTTACCCAGGGTACTCCTGGCCTGGCACAGGGTACTCCTGGCCTGGCACAGGGTATTCCTGGCCTTGCCCAGGGTATTCCAAAAAGTTTCTAAGTGCTGACACCAGAGAGGCTGTAGCCTCTCTGGTGTAACACGGTGCTGGGGGGAATTGCAAAGTAGTGCCTCCGGGAATATAGAAACCTGGTTTTCGGCTACTGGGACCTCCAGGACGGAGGGCCCGGGCAGTGCACAGAACGGATCCGACCGTAGGTGAGACCTCCGCGGGGAGGTTTGCAGGGGTGGTAGGCCCCCTGCACGGAGCTCACGGAGGCTCCAGGCTGCCCTCCGGGGCTCGACTCTGCTGCAGCCCCAGCTCGGGTGCAGGGTGTCGGGCCCGCAGCAGTCTATCGCAGCCCCCTCTGGAGCTCGCACATGGAGCTCCAGGCTGCCTCAGGGGCTCGGCTCTGCTGCATCCCCAGGTTGGATGCATGGTGTCGGGCAGGCAGCAGTCCATCGCTCACCCCCCCCCCCTCTGGAGCTCTGAGCTCCAGGCTGCCTCAGGGGCTCGACTCTGCTGCATCCCCAGGTTGGATGCATGGTGTCGGGCAGGCAGCAGTGCAACACGGACCCACACATCACACCCACCCTGACCGATTGGCAAACGTGACCCGCCATCGGAGGGCCCCCGCCGGCCAGCTTAGCTGGTGTTCGGGCG
>NW_028150903.1:2500-5000 GCF_964638095.1 Poromitra crassiceps | reverse complement strand
TGGTGTCAGCACTTAGAAGATTTTCGGCTGGCACAGGGTAATCCTTCCCCAGGGTACTCCTGGCCTGGCACAGGGTAATCCTGGCCTGGCACAGGGTAATCCTTACCCAGGGTACTCCTGGCCTGGCACAGGGTACTCCTGGCCTGGCACAGGGTATTCCTGGCCTTGCCCAGGGTATTCCAAAAAGTTTCTAAGTGCTGACACCAGAGAGGCTGTAGCCTCTCTGGTGTAACACGGTGCTGGGGGGAATTGCAAAGTAGTGCCTCCGGGAATATAGAAACCTGGTTTTCGGCTACTGGGACCTCCAGGACGGAGGGCCCGGGCAGTGCACAGAACGGATCCGACCGTAGGTGAGACCTCCGCGGGGAGGTTTGCAGGGGTGGTAGGCCCCCTGCACGGAGCTCACGGAGGCTCCAGGCTGCCCTCCGGGGCTCGACTCTGCTGCAGCCCCAGCTCGGTGTGCAGGGTGTCGGGCCCGCAGCAGTCTATCGCAGCCCCCTCTGGAGCTCGCACATGGAGCTCCAGGCTGCCTCAGGGGCTCGGCTCTGCTGCATCCCCAGGTTGGATGCATGGTGTCGGGCAGGCAGCAGTCCATCGCTCACCCCCCCTCTGGAGCTCTGAGCTCCAGGCTGCCTCAGGGGCTCGGCTCTGCTGCATCCCCAGGTTGGATGCATGGTGTCGGGCAGGCAGCAGTCCATCGCTCACCCCCCCTCTGGAGCTCTGAGCTCCAGGCTGCCTCAGGGGCTCGACTCTGCTGCATCCCCAGGTTGGATGCATGGTGTCGGGCAGGCAGCAGTGCAACACGGACCCACACATCACACCCACCCTGACCGATTGGCAAACGTGACCCGCCATCGGAGGGCCCCCGCCGGCCAGCTTAGCTGGTGTTCGGGCGGACGGTTCCTCCGGCCTGCGGGTTCGCCTCTAGACGCGGGGGGCAGCAGTCCATCGCTCACCCCCCCTCTGGAGCTCTGAGCTCCAGGCTGCCTCAGGGGCTCGACTCTGCTGCATCCCCAGGTTGGATGCATGGTGTCGGGCAGGCAGCAGTCCATCGCTCACCCCCCCTCTGGAGCTCTGAGCTCCAGGCTGCCTCAGGGGCTCGACTCTGCTGCATCCCCAGGTTGGATGCAGGGTGTCGGGCGGGCAGCAGTCCATCGCTCACCCCTCTGGTTCTCGGCTCTGAGGAGCTGCCTGGGTCTCTGGTGGGACGCCCAGGGGCAGACGCTTTGTACTTTCGGGCAGATACTACTTTGCAATTCCCCCCAGCACCCTGTACACCAGACAGGCAGGGAGCGCTGGGAGTCACTGTGCTCTCAGCCTCTCTGGTGTCAACACTCTGTCAGAAGGATTACCCTGTGCCAGCCGAAAATCTTCTAAGTGTTGCAGGAATACCCTGGGCAAGGAATACCCTGGGCAAGTGTTGACACCAGAGAGGCTAAAAGCACAGTGACTGCCAGCGCTTGCGGCTTTAGCCTCTCTGGTCTAACACGGTGCTGGGGGGAATTGCAAAGTAGTGCCTCCGTGAAAGTAGAAACCTGGTTTTCGGCTACTGGGACCTCCAGGACGGAGGGCCGGGCAGTGCACAGAACGGATCCGACCGTAGGTGAGACCTCCGCGGGGAGGTTTGCAGGGGTGGTAGGCCCCCTGCACGGAGCTCACGGAGCTCCAGGCTGCCCCTCCGGGGCTCGACTCTGCTGCAGCCCCAGCTCGGGTGCAGGGTGTCGGGCCCGCAGCAGTCCATCACGCCCGCTCTGGAGCTCGCACATGGAGCTCCAGGCTGCCTCAGGGGCTCGACTCTGCTGCATCCCCAGGTTGGATGCACGGTGTCGGGCAGGCAGCAGTCCATCACGCCCGCTCTGGAGCTCGCACATGGAGCTCCAGGCTGCCTCAGGGGCTCGACTCTGCTGCATCCCCAGGTTGGATGCACGGTGTCGGGCAGGCAGCAGTCCATCACGCCCGCTCTGGAGCTCGCACATGGAGCTCCAGGCTGCCTCAGGGGCTCGACTCTGCTGCATCCCCAGGTTGGATGCACGGTGTCGGGCAGGCAGCAGTCCATCACGCCCGCTCTGGAGCTCGCACATGGAGCTCCAGGCTGCCTCAGGGGCTCGACTCTGCTGCATCCCCAGGTTGGATGCACGGTGTCGGGCAGGCAGCAGTCCATCACGCCCGCTCTGGAGCTCGCACATGGAGCTCCAGGCTGCCTCAGGGGCTCGACTCTGCTGCATCCCCAGGTTGGATGCACGGTGTCGGGCAGGCAGCAGTCCATCACGCCCGCTCTGGAGCTCGCACATGGAGCTCCAGGCTGCCTCAGGGGCTCGACTCTGCTGCATCCCCAGGTTGGATGCACGGTGTCGGGCAGGCAGCAGTCCATCACGCCCGCTCTGGAGCTCGCACATGGAGCTCCAGGCTGCCTCAGGGGCTCGACTCTGCTGCATCCCCAGGTTGGATGCACGGTGTCGGGCAGGCAGCAGTCCATCACGCCCGCTCTGGAGCTCGCACA
>NW_028150904.1:0-29718 GCF_964638095.1 Poromitra crassiceps | reverse complement strand
GGTCAGAGGAGAATGACCAGACTGGTTGGAGCTGACAGAAAGGCTTCAGTAACTCAGATAACCTCTTTACAACTGTCTTCAGAGTGCAACACGTCAAACCTGGAGGCGGATGTCACTCTGCTAGCCAGTTGACACTGAGCTGAAAGTTGATACCTGCCTAATATTGGTAGGTGAGTAGACCTGTTTGAGTGTACATTTGAAGGAATTGAACAGATGTCATTTCCCCTGAATGACTTGGAATAAGTGAAACTGTGGTCCTAACATGATCGCCACCACAAACCACACCATCAAACTAACTATAACATCCAACTAAAACATCCAAAACCTTTGGGCAAAAAACAACAACAACACAACGGAAACTACCGGAAAGTTGATTAAACAACAGCTGCGGTGTGTGGGTGTGGCGCAAGCATGAGGAAGTGTGGGTGGGAGAAAACAATGTAAAAAACATTTTTCTCCTCGGCCTCCTAACTTCCTCGTTCTCTAACTGACACAGAGACACAGGTAGTTTCACCTAACTGAACACGCAAATATGCAAATATAACCCAGTCTTACCTCTAGGGGGCACAGGAGTGAAGGGGATACTCTGGGACAGCCGCATCAAGTTGTTACGCTCCACAGCTACAGGACACACACACACACACATGCACACAAAGACACACACACACACACACAAACAACTCTAGCTGGAGAGGAAAAACTGCAGTGCTGCATGATCATCCTGAATTGCTGGATGCTGTGCTCATGATTATATAAGAAACAAAATCAAATTTTTATCCACTTTTGTGTCAACTTTTTGACCATTTTCTACTCTGGCATTCTAAATCAGGCAAAATGTTTCAATATTGTCAATAATCTACAATTATTAGTCCTGGAACTTATATAGAATTATATTAACAGTGGACCCTTCCACCCTAGAGTCTAGATAACAGTTTGGAAGAATCCAAATCTCACCTGAATACTGGTAGTTTTCCATGGGCTTGAAAGGGGAGCCGATGGCTACAGGGGGAAACAAAGATGTCGGCCATTAACCCTACTGTCAACAAAATGATTTGAAAAAAGCTGGTGAATGCGTCAGTGATAATTATTTAGACGCCTGAATTCAGATGGGTAGCCAATAGTGATGCGCGGGTTACCCAGAATCTGGCTCCAATGACGGGTTGGGTTTGTGCAGACGTTAAAAAACCCTGACCCGCGCATCATTACATTACATTACATTACGTCATTTGGCAGACGCTTTAATCCAAAGCGACTTACAATAACACATTTTTGTCAGCAATAGAGCAATCAACTATGCAACACAGTCTATGACACCTACAAATTCTAAAGGAACAGTGGTACAAGTTTAGGTTAGCTTAGTTTTATTTTTATTTTAGAAAGAGAGAGAAATAAGTTAGATCAAGAAGGGCCCAGATGGAGCCTGAAAAGGTGTGTCTTTAGTCTTTTCCGAAAGATCGGCAGTGATTCAGCCGTCCTGACTGAAGGTGGAAGCTCATTCCACCATTGAGGTGCCAGGGACGAGAAGAGTCGAGATCGGGATGAGCGACTTTTGAGCCCCCGTAGCGAAGGAGGGGCGAGGCGACCTGCACTGGTGGAGGAGCGAAGGGAGCGGTGAGAGGTTTGGAACCTGACCATAGATTGCAGGTACAGGGGAGCTGACTGGTGTACTGCCCTGTAGGCCAGTACCAGTGTCTTGAATTTGATGCGAGCCGAGATCACTGCATCACTGGTAGCCAACATCCTGAGCTATTACACTATCAACCAGTAGAGGTCTCTGGACTACTAGATTACAAGCAAGTCAATTCAGCACAGTGCACATGAGAACAAAGTAATACTTATATACAAGCTATATACAAGCTACTGGTCTCATCTATGGATACCTGATATATATAATTGAATGCATCCGTTTTACTTCCTGGAAAGAAGAATTGTTGCTAGGCACACACACAAAAAATCATAGTAGTTGCAAATTATTGTCAAGCTGTTGATTACAGATATACAGTAGGGGAGGTCCGGGACGAATTAAGCAGGGGGACGGAATTAGCTTGTCCTCATATACTATCTTTGACAAAACCCAGGAAGACGATTCTTTCCCCCCATGTTACACTTCCTGGTACCTCACTTCCTGTGAAGTTTCAGCTCGGCCAGTCAGTGGATGGCGGAGATATCCGCAAAAACGTTGCCTTTTCGTCTTATTTTCAAACGCGAGTAAAATATTGCAAACTGTGTATTTTTCTATTAGCGTGTTGGAATTTATTTATTTAATGCTGCTAACGCTATTCATCTGTTAGACCTATCGGTAGACTACAGCTCAATGATTGTTTTGTGTGTAATGTTAGCATATCCTTTGTGCTAGCTTAGCTTTCATCCAGGGAAACGCACGGGGGACAAATAAAGCACTTTGCTCCAATTGCCTTGAATAGGCTATGCATTTATCTGTGCTTGCAGGACAATGCCTCGCATAAGGAAGAGGACCACGGACAGAGGGCAAAAAAATGCACACATTCAAATATTTCTTTGGATAAGCCATTTAAGGGAGGTAAAATATTGATCACATCACATCAGCAAAATATATAGATAGACGTTATAATTATATTAATTTGCAACATATAACATATTAAAATGTATTTCATAATACTTAGTTTCTTAGATGACCAAAAGATGAAGGAATTAATGCCAGAAAAAATTTGTTACCTGGCTGTTTTTGTGCCTTTTTCACAACCGCTACATTAGTCCCCCGCCTGTGCTTTATTTGTCCCTTCACTGTGGGACAAATTAAGCATTGCGCAGCTTCTGGTTGCCATCTGATGACGTCTGATGTATTGACCCATGGAACAAAACTACGGTTGGTATTGCCAGAGGACATGTGTAGGTTGCTTACATGAAAATATTATAACTCCAGCTGAAACAATCTTTACACAATGACAAAAAAAACAAAAAGTGCTTCATTCGTCCCGGACCTCCCCTATACAGTGTATGAAATCCATCTATCTAAGATAGACCATAAAATATTTGTAAATATGTATTACTTCACCCAGGTCTGGTTTCTTAGTAACATTAGCTCATTGGTCTCTGTGTGAGAAAACATTGTAAACCACTGGGGTCTTGCTGATATTCATGGCATAAACAATACTGATATAGCTGTATCTGAGTTGGCGGTGCGGTCTGTGTTACTCACAGTCCTTCCTGGTTCCCAGGTGGGCATGCCATGCGGTGTAGAGACAAGCTGCAGCTGTAAGCACAGGAGGAGAGAACCATAAAGCCGGCATGCAGCAACACATGACTCACTAACACAAACACATACATCTGATCGCAGGGTTCCCATTGTGGCCCTGATGCGAGATTCCATGACTTTCTATTGGGAAACGTGTGTGAAACAAATTGTTAAGTAGAATGTTCTGTTCATTCCTATGAAGTGACCCATGTGTAAACATTCCTACTTGGATAGTCCAATGTTAAAACTCAACTATCAGGTGACAATAAGTCAGTATTGCCCATAGCAAGCGGTTTCAAAGTCTGAGGCCCTGTTTACACGGCGACGCTCCCCGCATAAAACGGCAAACTTTTTTAGCGTTTTTTTAGTGCCTTTCTTTTACACGGTGATGCCGTTATTGGGGGGTGAAAATGCAAAAAAATGAAAACAGGTGACAGAGTGGAATTCTTGATAACGCTGCCCCTTACTGTTGCAGTGTAAAGTGGAGAAACGCAATTCAAGTGATGGCACAGCCCCCCTTCACCATGGAAGACAATGGTAGGCAATAGGAGCATTGAACTAGCGCAATACTATACAGCCCTATCGCACAGGCACAATGAGTCGCATTGACATTCAACAAACGATTTGCTAAAAACACATAATCTGCGTTAAGTCCCCCTACTAACATCGCACATAGCTTATTAATCACTGTCTCCCGCATTGAATAATTGAAGACAACTCACTGTCTGCGATGCATTTCCTCAAGTGAAGTCTCAATTGTGCTCAGGTCTTTTTTATGTTGCTTTACTGGGTTTTTATTCGGTAATCCAATCTGGAGCAGTTTATTAGGCTACCATTGTGACTTCTGTGTCACTCTATCGCGAGGAAAATTCATTTAAACTTTACTCACAAAGCTAAATCAAGCCTGTTAGAAACAGACAGAATAGGGGAAGCTAGGCATTTTCACCTTCAAAATAAAAGCCGTATTGATAACTGGGTAAATAAAAATCAGGGTCGTCGACTCACTACGTGTTAAAATTGACTTTAGTTGTCTGTGTTCTATATGTCTTCTGTGTATTTCGGATCACACACACAAAAAACGTTGCAACATGCATCAATAAGACTATTAGTTTATTTAATTACCATTATTGTGAAGGTTTTAACCAGAAGTTGCAATGTTATTCTGGCTCATTTGACGCTTTTGCGGTTTCAGTCGGCACGCAAATCGTTATCACAACAGCTGTGTATAAATGCGAAATAAAAGGTGAGCACGTAACGCTAGTTTGCCGTTTTATGCAGAGACGGTTGTCGTCTAAACATGGCCTGAGACTGAGTGCCTCTCCTCACTCAGACAAAGCCCCCCTCCCCACTCACGATTATGTTATTTGATCCTATTGCCACTCGGCTAATTGAGCCAAGATAGTGTGATATTGCTGTTGACGCTTCAGACGACACCAAATGCATCAAAAACGTCTGTCTGAAGGCATGTACTGTCACAGTAAACTTGCCAACTTTCTGCAGGCTACTGCTGGAGCATTGTCACACACATGCACAGACAAGTGTGGACAGAGGCATTTCAGTGAAACTACAATTCCTACCATTCAGAGGATCATCCCCAGGAGCTCGTCTGAGAAAAAAAACACAACAGACATTAGCTTAAATAACCTAGCAAAATGCACAAGATGAAATGCAAATCAAGCTAGTTCACATCGATGTCAGTGGCTGGGTAAGGTGTTGTGACTTACGTTAAGTATTTACAGGGGTTTACAGTGTGTGTTTGCATTGTCTCAGTGGGAGGAAAAACAGGGCAGTCAACTGCAACAGCCTTGTGAAATATACATCATTATAAATCAGTCTAGTTTCCCCTTCTAGCTAGGACTTCCCATAAAGATAAGAGGTTATTGCATCTTGCGTATTTGGTTTGCAGCTCTGTGTGTGTGTGTGTGTGTGTCAGGAGAGGATACTTACAGGCTGCTGGCTTGGGCTGACTTGACCTGAACTCTCTCCTGGTAGAGAAAAGGAGAGTTGTCCAAAAAACAACAACAAAAAACAGACAGAAATAGTGAACAGTAGAGTTTAACTGTACATAGGCCATGTTCAGACTAGGAGGCCACATCTGATTTGTGAACTTTAATGACCTATTAATGATTCTATCCAGATTGGTTTTATGAGTCTGGATGCTCCAAGTCTGATTTGTGTCACATGTCCCAAACCACATATGGAGGTAGTTTCCAATCTGCTTTCGACTGATGTGACTTCAGTGTGGATGCGGTGATCACCCAAATCAGATTTGAGAGTGTCTTTTGCAGGGGGCGGGGACTTGAAGAGCAGAGAGCAGACATGCAAACACTGCCAGAAACATTGTACCGTAAAATACCAATTAGAAGCCGACTTCCAAATTGCCGCGGGTCCCATATATAAGCGGGGTCTGGATACATATTTTGTACATAAAAGCAGGTCCCAATTTGACGCCCGGTTAGTTTTTTCAATGTTTTCTTTTTACCTTTGCGACATCCTGTTGAATGCATCTCGCAAACACAACGAAGAAGAAAAATCGGATGAAGAAGACGAACAACGAGGAAACGGGAACAACAAGGAAAAAAAACACATGCACGAAACTTGCTGATCAAAATTCATTTTCCGTCAACATCTGATGATTCTGAAAATTGTGTAGGCATTTCCTGAAGATTTTTATACACTAAAACCGACATCTCTGGTGTAATAATTATTTTGAGAAATGTGCCTATGTTTCCCTGCCAGCGGGCATAGAAGTCGGCTTCTAATTGGTATTTCACGGCACTTTCACATGTGCGCTACTGAAGAGGGTAGGAGGGTAGGAGTGATGAACTTTTTAAAAATTTGTTTTCCAGCAACACCTGACAGTTATGAAAATTGTGTAGGCATTTTCTGAAGATTTTTGTAGGCCTACAAATCCGACATCTCTGATTGAGAAATGTGAGTATGATAGGCTATAATGTTTCCCCTGCCAGCGGAGGAGGCAGCGCATGCAACAAATAATCTGCTCACATGATGATCATGTTCTCTCACCTTCAGCGGAGAAAGTTTAGTGGTAAATACCGGTAGGTCACAGTTCAGCTCAAATTTTATTTGATTTCATGTACAGGCCAGAACTGGCATGCAATGTGCTCTGCTGTGCTGAGAGGAAGGCGCAGCTCTCCCCATAGACAAGCAATCGTGTGGGGGGCTGTAGCCAACTCATTAAAATAAATGGTTTAAATAAACAATTTCATACTATTTACAATCTTTGCTGAGCAATAGTTTTGTACAAAAATAATTAAAGCAGGTCCCAAACTGCCGCAGGTCCCATATTGACGCGGGGTCTGGCTACATATTTTGTCAATTAACGCCCGGGCTAATAATTGGTATTTTACGGTATGTTGGCTCATTGGCTCATCGTATCTGGACACACAGATCCGACTTGAACACTTGCCCAAATCAGATTTGTGGCAGTGCGGACACACTCCCAAATCAGATTTGGGAAACCAATCAAGATAATGATGATTAACGACTTTAGCAGCAAATCGGATTTGCCTGTATGTGAACATGGCCATAGTCTTGCTTGCCAGACTATCTCTCAAAACTTTGTTTGAGTCTGACTTCACTTACTCAGGTATAGCCAGACAGATACACCCATCCACCAAAAGCACTAAGCAGGCCTGCTCAAAACTTGCCATTTTCAACGTGTAGGCTGCTAGCTTGCTTGCGTTGTTGTTTCAGAGGGGTGGAGACATTTGAGAAAGGGATTTCCCTTCGCTCAGACTGAAATGGTCAGAGCCAATGGCAGAGCTTATACCCGCACCCTGCTTACATTACGAGTCAGACTAAACTGTACACAGTGGTGTTCTTAAGTGTACATGAGAGTCTGTCTATGACAACATACATACACACACCCGCGTGCACACGCACACACTTCTCACCAGCACTGCAGCCCTGGGGTCCTCATGGAGGAGGATGTCTTCAGCTGACACTCTGCTCCTCTCCTTCTTAGTCAGAGCTACAGAGGCAGAAAAGAAAAAGGGGAAAAAATTACCAATGAATTTAATTAAGGATCATTTTAAAATATTACAACTAATAGCAGTATGTTCTATTATGAAAATGAGGGACCTGGAAAAAACCCTCAACCCAAAATCAATCAATGTAGCAACTGATTTTTAAATGATCAGATACAGCTGAGCTAGGGCTGCAGTGCACTGAAATATATGTTATAAGATCTTTCTTAGCAGATCATTTCTTAGTGTTGTTCATGTATTTACGCAAGCTTACTGGAGTCAGGATGAAGGAAGGCGGGGCTCCTGTCAAACTCTGTGAAGCCGGCATATGAGTTGACGGTCCTGATGTGGCCGTGAGCCTCAGGCTGAGACACAGACAGACACACAGGACGGTGTGAGAAGGTCAACACATGTCCCGAAATGTTGATTCATAGTGAATGTGCCACAATTTAAGCCAATGTTTCTAGGAATTCAAAACAGCTAGATGGCAGAGCTTTATCTAGGATCTCAAGAGCTACTGTAGATGACAGCTGTATCTAGGATCTCAAGAGCTACTGTAGATGACAGCTGTATCTAGGAACACAAAGAGCTAGGTGACAGAGCTTTATCTTTACCCTGTATGATTCTCATCCATCTGTGGACCAAGATCTGACATCAATATCAGATCGAGTAGAATCAGGAGGGACGGGGGATAAGAAAATTAAAGAAAAACATATGGGTTCACACAATATGCATCTAAAATGTGTGTGTGTGTGTATACTATATTTTTTATTAATCTGTAAAGCACTTTGAATTTGAAATTAGGAGCGCCTTTGCCAACATGCAAAGTTGCCTAGTGGAGCTTGAAATAAGGGTTGGGATGGATGACCGGCTTTGTTTATATCCCGATGGGGGTGTACTCTGAACAAATAATTCTTGTGAAAACATATTTGATCTCAATGAGATTGACCTGGACAAATGAAGATTATAAAATGGTCCACACTAAAGCCTCCAGATCTCAAACTAACTGACGGACACACCTGCTGTCTGTTGCGTGTGGCTGGGCTGTGCTGCCTGCTGGAGGTGGACATCTCTTTAGGTGAAGAGTCCTGGAGGTCCATACTGTCTTTGTGTCCTGAGTGAACCAATAATACACTGTCAGGCCACCAGAGGGAGACATCCAGCTGATTTAAGGATGAACATGGCATAGCTCATGTTTATGATTTCTCCCCACCCCCATGCAAGATTAGCGGAAAATATGTGGAGAAAAATCAATCTACTTTATTACTTCTGGTTAATCTGGTTAAATTACTATTTGCAATCAATTCATAGCATTTGTTTTATCCTGGTTTAGAGTACCAAATTAGCAAGGGTTTCGCAGCATAAGGACAATTTAGATAAGAGTCAGGTACAATGTCAATCACAATCTCAGGGAAATGGTTGAAATTTGTTATGTATTTCCTGGTACTTCTTGTTTTGCTTCGTTTCAAACTCGGATTCTCACATATGCTGAAGCCCGCCTGGCGGCGCTGAACTGAATGCCTTTCTTTTTACCTCTGAAAATGACCTTTAAACCCACCCAGGTGCCCACACGGCATCCTGGCACACCTCAGCCAGTGATTGGCACAGCCACCCACAACCGCCCCCGTGTCTCCGACATGACCTGCGCATACCGGCTGAGGATCCTCACTTTGCGCACATTCAGCCTCACTGACTAGTCGCACTTCTTCTCTGAGAGACGTAGCATTAGCTTGCGGTAACGTTCCAAACGTTAGCTCCGTTAGCCAAAGTTCGTCTTACTACCCACCGTTGCAAAGCCAGCGGACGGGAAACATTGGCCGTCGAGTCATCTCCAGCCAGCAGACTACTTTTGCTTCGGGTGACGGACACCGGCTCAGGAGGAGCAAAGCTAAGTGCTGTGTTCTTTGCTTTTGCACGTGTTGTCGGCTACACGCCGTGTTATTAACACCTTGCTAGCTTGTCAGGTAGCCGCGGTTACTTTGAAGTTAGCTAGCTTCTCTCGCTAGCTCTTAGCTAGCCTCTTCTAAATAGACTAGTGTTCAGACTGCTTCGCCTCTGTTAGCATACAGTCTAGCTATTAGCTACCTTTCGGGCTGCTTTCACCTCCGTTAGCTAGCATGGATCTTAATGTGACGGTCGGGGCACTTCAGCTGTGAACCCAGTGCGAGGCCTGCTTGGCGCCCGACGATTGTCACAGGCTCTGTGTGTCCTGCTTGGGACCCTGACATGCGGAGCGCGCATGGAGGACTTTCTCGACCTCCACCCAGACATAAGTGAGCAGTGAGGATGAGGCGGATGCTCCTCAGGATGAGGAGGCAGACCTGGAGGAGCCTGGACTTGAGTCCTATCAGAGGCAGTTTAGGGAGGTTTTGTCCAGGGCCGTAGCTAAGCTCGGCATTGAGTGGGCCAACCCCCCTCCACCTCCTAGCTCGCTGCTTCAAGGGCGCCTTTTCCAGGCTCCCACGGTCGGCCAGAAGAGGGCCTCTACGCGTTTCCTTCCACCCCCCTGATCCCACAAGTGCTGGACAGGGTGAGGGGGCAGGGCCTGCAACTCACACTGGTGGCCCCGCTGTGGCCGACGCAGATCTGGTTCGCGGACCTGATCTCCCTGGCGCAGGCTGCAGGGGTCGCCGTGGTTGCTGCCACATCAACCGGACCTAGCGCCGCTAGGCGGGCTTCAGCATATGTGAGAATCCTCGTTTTCACGCATAAAACCTGGGTTGTAGGACAACCCTAACGTTTTCTTTATATAACAATGCCCCGCACATCTGGTAACAAAGCAGATTAAAAAAAAAATCCAATAATGATTTGAAAATACTATTTGGCCCAGATTTGTGCATTGTTTTTGTCTCATTTGCTTTAGAGTTGCAACGATTAATCGATCGACAGAAAATGTATCTACAACTATTTTGATAATCGATTAATCATTTTGAGGACAATTTTAAGAGAAAAGGTCTAAATTCTCTGATTCCAGCTTCTTAAATGTGAATATTTTCTGGTTTCTTTACTCCTGTATGACAGTAAACTGATATTATTTTTGAGTTGTGGACAAAACAAGACATTTGAGATCTTGACCATCTTGGGCTTTGGGAAACACTGATCGTCATTTGCTACCATTTTCTGACATTTTATAGACCAAACAACTAATCAATTAATCGAGAAAATAATCTACAGATTAGTCCATTATGAAAATAATCGTTAGTTGCAGCCCTAATTTTCTAACATTAGTCTAGACACCAGAATGGCAGAATAATCACAATTCAGTCATTTGATTCAGAAACTCATCTCTTCACCTGGTCAAACAAATCCTTAACCAATAATAGTTAGGGCTGCAAACTTCAACCACTCAATCACTCATGCTCCAATCACATCAGAACCAAGAGAATAAACAAAACACCAAGACAAAAGGTCCAGAGAGAAGAAGAGAGCAGAGACCAGAGAAAGCAGAAGGTCTATTGGGAACTTGATGGGTGGAATGGAGAGGCCCGAGCACCCAGCAGACGCAGCCCTGTAGCTCGGCTAAGACTCAAACCTCTGGTCGCGTTTGGCTCTCTTGCCCAGTTCCTGCCGTTTAGGGAGACTTTTGACCCACTCTGCCCCCGACGGGAGGCCTTTGGCGCGGCCGCTGGTCCTGACACACTCCCTTCTCTGCTCCTTCGTCTGCCGGGCCTCCTGGGTGCCACAGCAGGGGCGAGGGCGCAGCCTGGTAGGGGGCTGTTTTTGTGGCCGTCACCCTGCGGTGATGAAGCCATCTGACGGGCAGCCAATGGGACTTCAGTGTCTCTACCCTGTCTACTCAGAGAGCAGGTCCTGCCCTCATCGTCACAGAATGCCTCGTTCACGTACACCCTACTCACTTTTCTCTCCCTCCTTTCTAACCCATTTGAACTCTTAGGCTTTGCAGTGCAAGCAGGCAAGCAGGCGGGGCGAGTAGAGCCCGAACTCTTGGAAACGATGACAACAGTAGGATACACACACACACATTTTCCATCCTCATCTTTTTTCTCCTCATCAACATCAGGCTCACCCTCATTCTGATACTTACCGAAAAACGCCCCAAACTCTACAGCGGTGCTGTCTGGCTGCATAAGGTGTTGGTAAAGCCCAGCTAGGGCAAGTTCTGGGTGGCTGGAGCCACTGGGCTGGGAGGGGGTGCTGCTGACGTAGAACTGAGCCCCGGGAGAGGGCACATTGGGCACGTTGGGCAGGCTGGCGGGGGAGTCGGAGAAGCCCAGCTCCTGTGGACGGGTCAGCTGCCTCTGGGTGAAAGAGTGGCCTCGGAGACGCAGCTCCGGAGGGGACACGGCCACCGCACTGGGGACGAAGGCACTGGCGCTGCTCGAGGAGCCAGCCTCTGCAGCAAAGTGCCCTAGCCCGACCAACCCCCTCCTCTCTGGACTAAACGCCGGGTTAAAGTTAGGGTCCAGCCCCGGTCCTATCACCGGCCCGAGTCCCGATCTCCGGCTACTCTCCGGCCCGGGCCCTCCTCCTGCACCCATCCCAAAAAGAGAATCCGCCATGTTGACCCTCGCCTGGGGAAAAGAGGAGCCAAAGTATGCCCCCACACTACGTTTGCCCAGCACAGAAGGTTTAGAATGGGGGCCAGTGTCTGTTGGCAATGGGCGAGGCTGGGCACCACGTTCTTGGACAGACTGAGTTCCCGGGTGATCTGATTGTGGACATGGCTGGCCTCCGATGCCCTCTGGGCAGTCAGGGCCTTCAGGGTGTCCACAGTCAGAGCGGAGAGGTCCTGGAGATGCCCGATCTGGGAGTCCAGTGTGTGCAAAGAGCGCTTGATAAAGTTGACCTTATTCCCAACCTCCTTTAGCTGAACACACATGGTCTCAACCCTGAGTAATGACAGAGAAGAGAGTAGCATTAGTCTTCCACAGCTCAGATCAGTCTCTATAAGCCACTATATTTTAATCATTACAATTCTTAAAATAAAAATAAGTACTGAAATAACGGACTACTAGCATAGCATGTTCAGTGCCATTTATAAAATGTGTGATGTGTCCATTTGAGCTGTATTCACTTAAGGTAATATTTTAATGTGGCTGATTTTAAATGCTGCATGATGATGTTTGCTTCTTGATAGCTCTTTGCACCTTGCTTCTAGGGAGGGCAATGAGAGACCCACCTGTCTGAGGTAAGGCGTATACGCTCCTCGCTCCCCGAGTGAAACTGGTCATCCTTTTCGTGGAAGTATGTCTCCACACACTGCTCCTCAAAATCATGTAGCTTCTTTTGGTCTTCCTCTGTCAGAAACAGCTCTGCAGGAGAAGAAATCAAAGATGAGTTACACATACAGTATACTCTATGTAAAGTGCACGCGTATACAAAAATCAGACCAGTCACTGCTGGAGATATTAAATTAGCAACAGTATCTTGTTGAAAAACATTTGTTCTACATGGCAGAGAGCAATAAAAGAGACATTTGCAGATCAATGCTTAACTAATGAACAATTTGTCCTCCATCACGTACCTGGAACCAAACCTGGTACTGCAAATATTTTGTTAATGTTAAAAAGACAGGGTTTTATATTCATACTTGGTCCGTAGGTGTTCTCCTTCTTCCTCTTCCTGCACATGCAGTAGAAGAGAGAGTAGACGTGGCAGAGGAAGATGAAGGGCGGAGGGAGGACAGGCTTCTCGTGGTAGGCCATGATGAAGTGGTAGCGCTGGTACTTCCACACAAGGTTCGACATCGATTTCACTTGGATATACACATTGCTGGAAAACAGAGACAAGACTGACATGACCATTGACAAAGATGAAAAATTCCATTGGAAAATATAGGAGAACTGAAATGAAGTTGTACGATCTGCAAAAACTCAACGGAAGCTAAGCTCAGGTTTCACACTTGTGTCTTTCAATGTTTGGATGCAGTGTGAATTCTTTCCAGTAACATATGGTATAAAAATGGTAGCTCCTTAACGATGCAGCAGTGGTGCAACAGACACCCACTATCCTGCACACATTAGCTCTGTGAAGCCATTATAGCGCATGTCAGTCTAATTTACCAGTGTTTTTCAGAACCAGGACCCAAAGCTGAGTCATGGGTTCGCAAATTATTCTGGAAACATTACTGGCCTTAACAGTTTTTCCACTAAGGATTTTTTTTTCTTTCTTTCCTGTTGATATAGCCTTTCCAAATAAATTCAGCACAAAATAGGCAGATTAAACCACTGGATGAATGGTTAGCAAGCAGCCTATAACCATCTGTTACATTAGCCTAAACACCCTATAAAATCAATTTGATTCTTGTGCATGAAAAAAGAAGCATAATAAAAGTAAAGGTTTTTTGAATGGAGTGTTGTGCCTGCTCTGTCCTAGACTTGCCACCCATTTAACAACAGCTCTGCTCCCTTTGTTTGCACATTTTTTTGTCTCCTTTGTTGCAATATGTGGGTCCACACAGAAAGAAAAGTTTAAAAACTACCGCAGTATGAACTGTGCTCTTACTTGAAGAAGGCGATGAGGAGGTTGACCATTAGTATATACTGTACAAAGAGGTAGACTGCTTGTAGGAGAGGAGTTAGCCACACTCCTGCCGCACACAGGGACTTAACTGCAGCTTCAGTGTTATTAGCACACACTGTGGAGAAAAGATACCAATTACAATAATACACACACATACAATGTACTGTAGGTGCGCACATACAGTCTCCAATAAACTAAATACTTAAGAAGATTAAGATTTCCTTGACTGTCATTGTACAAGTACAACCAAATGTATCTTCTGTATTTAACCCATCCTATACACAACACTAGCAGCAGTGGGCAGCTACAGTACCATGCCCGGGGACCAACTCCAGTTCTTTTGCTGGGCTAAGCTCATAACAATGATAATCCACGTGATGAATTACAGCAGTGAGTGAAGCCTCAGGATGCCAACTCAGGTTATGGAGCAGAGCCAGGTGTTTTGTTCCAACTAAGCTTCAAATGCTCCCGACTCAACTGACGATCACTTCATCGCGTTCCTTTAATCCTGACCGCTTACAGCAGAGTCGAGGCAGTCAATGCTGCGGTGGAGCAAAAAGCCCCGTCCTCTCCGAAGAGACGAGCGCTGGCTGCTTGTGTGCGTGCGAAAGGGGGGGCGGTGAAGGGCAGGATGATTAGGCCGTCGTGGGTTTGATTTCCAGTGCTTTTATTTGAGTGGCAATCAGCCACCATGCTACGGTGAGAAGCTTGAAATAGAAATGTCCTTACCCTCGTAATCTCCCCTACCATCCTCATCGTCCTTACCGTCGATTTCATAGGCATACACTTCCCCGTACATCATCCAGTACGGCTGGAAGACCACATCTTTGGCCAGCGTCCAGCTGGGCTCCTCGTTTGGGTACAAAATGGCTTTCCTGGGCACGCCATAGCTCAGCAGGACTATAGCCATTATTACCACAATGTAAAACATATTGGCCACCTGGAAGAGAGGTCACACATACCGAGTCAAGCAAAAGACTGATTCATAATGATTATCAGTTGTGTAGGACATTTGTTTTGATTTTTTAGTGTGCGAACCTCTGCTCTGGGGACCCACTCTTAATTTCGCTTTGTCTCGCCCCAAATTTGCACTTTTTAAACATACATTCGAACGAGTAAAATTGGACTCAGGGAATCGTATTTTATTATTTGATTTGATCGAAAGTTTATTTGCAAAGTATTGATAATGAGAGTCGGGGGGGGGGGGGGGTGCCTATGATGATACTGTAGGGCAGATCTACTACTCCTGAACTTCTATGAATGTGTGCATGATGGGAAATTGAAAATGTTCTACTTAAATCTTGTATCACTTTAAAGGAACACATCAATAGAATTTGTGATCTTAGACATTTCATCCAATATTTGTGAACACAAATGACAGTACGTGAATTCTGATTAAGGTGGGCCTATCTCTTTAAAATGTATAACACACACACACACACACACACACACACACACACACACACACACACACACACACACAGCTGTCTAAATGTGAATGTTCAAATCAATATACATTTTGTACGTTCAGATTACGAGCGACAAGTCTCACACTACTACTCATATTTTGAATTCGTTCCACTGTGTAAACATGGATCCAAAGCCCCTTCAGGACAAGGGGGGTGGAAAATAAACAACTTTCTCACTATTGAGAGATTGACACTTCATCGTGACTTTGCCGTGTGAAAAAAGTCACACTCCGCTCAACTTTGTTGCGCGGCGATCACTCGATGCCGTATGTCACACGCCTGCATGTACAGTAGGTCTGTGTCACAAACTCCCACTGAAAGTGACTTACTTTCTGTTGCTTTGTCATTTGCAATGTGAAGGCAATGTCTCAGCAGAAGCAATTCTATTAAACACCTATTAAATAACCAAGGCATTTTCAAGATTTCTCTTACACATGAAACTCAATATTCTCCATACAGTCTCATTAACTTCACCAAAAAATGTTAATTGTGCTTGGTGATTAAAACGGTTATTATACCCATTATAAAGAACTCACCATTTTAGCAATCATCATGACATATGGTCCTGCTTGCTGGTTGACAGCCAGGATATCTAGGAGTCGCACGTACCAGAAGATGATATTGAGACAGTAAACTGTCCTCCCCGGGACGAAGGCATCCCCTCCACCCAACCTCAGGCCAAAGCCCACAAAGAAGGTCACAATGGCAAAAAAGTCTGACACATTGAAATAGTCATCAAACCACACTTTTATCTTTTGACTTATCTTGCCTGCTTCAGACATAAACATCTGTGTGTGGGGGGGGGGGGGGGGGACAAAAACATGAGAAGAACAAAGTATAAGGAGATTAGTCAGTGCACAGGAGATGTACTGGATCTTTTAGGCTAGGTATTTCCACAAATTATAAAAGCTGGGGGGAAATAAGAAACCCAAAAGGGCCTATGAAATTGTTTCACCTCATAATCTCTTCAGAGACCCAAAAGTGGGTTGCAGCAAGATTAAAACTATAAATTCTACTTAAAGAAATTGTGCTCTAACACTATTGTCTATTTTGTTGCCATATCCTCAAACCCACAGCAATGTTAGAGTCTAGTTGGAGAGCTTAAAACAGGGCATACGGCCATCCCTCTCCCCACTGCTTTACATACCTCTCTGATTTTCTCAATAGCAGAGGTGAAGATGTAGAGGATGACCACCCACTCTTGAGGAGACGGAAAAACGGGCATTTTCACCAGGACAACGTAGGAGTAGAACATCAAGAAGCCCAGGTAGAAGAGCTGACCGAGGGAGACACAACCAGAAGACTCATACACAAGTTCCCCATGCCTTCATAAGTGCTGGAAAATCAACATTCCCATGTTAGAGGTAAGTCGTGGTTGTGTTCTGCCCGGAGCAAAAGCACATCTGTGCCGAGATCAGGATGGAGGCAGGTGCAGCAGATAGATAAGCTCCAACAGAACTACATTATGTAGACCAGGTGGCAGTTTCAGTGATGCTATCAGCATGCCTCAGTCCTGAGCAGCCTCAGAAACAACACTGCCCTTGCCAACAGGACTCAATGACCATGCCAGAGCTCCTGAGAATCAGCCTCAGGCCTACACGCATGTATATGAATGAGAGTGAGTGAAAGATGAGTTCATACATGACTATGTGTGTGTGTGTGTGTGTATGTGTGTGCACGCACACGAGTGTAAAAGTGAGTACGGTACTTATTTAACAATAAATAAATAAAACCACCTCTGTAGAATAACATTAATGTATAGAGTTGTTCCCATGTTGCCACTGCCAGACAATATAATGACAGTTTGAGTCTCCCAGCGGCAAAACAAGCAGTTTTAGCGAACGTGGAATGACGGTGCACAAATGCCCGACTGCGTTACACTGGTAGTTGTTTGACGATATTGCTCAAGCTGTAAACAAGGCTGTCTTGGTGAGGACTCAACCAATTTGAAAAAAATATGTCATGATGAGTCCCTTAGACACTGATACACTCACTGAAATCATCTCTCCAAGGCTGCACGTTTGCATCTGGGAGACTGTTGCCAACTCTGGTTGATGATGGACAGTATTTACCATGTTTTTCAAAGCACTGTAATCATGGTAATCACGGTACCACGGTTTTAATGATAATGAAAATTTGAAACGGTACTGTTATCGTAAGGAATTTTATCACGGTTATCATTAAGACCGGTTATCGTTACATCCCTACTTCAAACGACCAAATTCTTTAGACCGAATAAATCCCCCCTATCTGAAGAATATAAGGGTGGAATTCCCCCCTATTTTGCAAAGTGAATTTCGGGCCCTGGAGAGTGAGTAGCATGTAGTATTGTGTGTCTTCACTGCCAGTCAAAAGTTTGGACAAACCAAGAAACTCATCCCACACAATACAAGCATATAAGCACCTTATGCGACTCGTAGCATGACGTAATACTCATTGTCGATAATATGTTGTTTTTTACTCTGAAATGTGTTTACAAATGTAACAAATGTAGCAATGGCTGTTAAGATAAATAGAAAGAAAGCCAACGTCTTGAATGTCACGCTGTAAAAAAATGAAAATATGAAAAACTAATGAATCAATATGATGTACAATATTTACATACTCAAGCAGGAAAAAAAATCTCAAGTAATATCTTAGCATCACATTGAATGTAAAGCTTGTTTTTCGGGTGCCTCCTATCCACTTCTGCACAATTATAATGGAAGGTGTTTGCACATCACACACCTAGTCATGTTCACACACACATCCAACTTGCTTCTTATAGCAAGTGCATTATAGCAGCTACGCCTTAAAACATGGGTCAAGACATCTGGACAACACATCTCACTCGCTTCCCCCTCATGTTCGTTGTTGTCTGGTCTGACATCTGACGTGTGTAAACAGCCTACATGTTTGTTGTTGTCTGGTCTGACATCTGACTTGTGTAAACAGTCTACATGTTCGTTGTTGTCTGGTCTGACATCTGACGTGTGTAAACACTAACAGTCTACATGTTTGTTGTTGTCTGGTCTGACATCTGACGTGTGTAAACAGCCTACATGTTGGTTGTTGTCTGGTCTGACATCTGACGTGTGTAAACAGCCTACATGTTCGTTGTTGTCTGACATCTGACGTGTGTAAACAGCCTACATGTTTGTTGTTGTCTGGTCTGACATCTGACGTGTGTAAACAGCCTACATGTTTGTTGTTGTCTGGTCTGACATCTGACGTGTGTAAACAGTCTACATGTTTGTTGTTGTCTGGTCTGACATCTGACGTGTGTAAACAGCCTACATGTTCGTTGTTGTCTGGTCTGACATCTGACGTGTGTAAACAGTCTACATGTTTGTTGTTGTCTGGTCTGACATCTGACGTGTGTAAACAGCCTACATGTTCGTTGTTGTCTGGTCTGACGTGTGTAAACAGCTACAAAATGGACATAATAGCATCCCGGATAGCTTCGTGAGACGGTTCATGTTCACCATAGTAAGCAACACTGTGAGGAGCAGGGAGGTCTGGATGCTCAGTGTTCCACTCTGGTAAGAAGTGCTCCTTATGGATCTCACAGATGTTGTGTAGAATACAACAGGCGACCACAACATCCGACACAAAGGAGGTAGAAATGTCATTCCGCTTGGCCAGGCACCTCCAGCGACCTTTGAGACGTCCGAATGCACTTTCTACCACCGTCATCGCCGAGCCCAGCTTGAAGTTGAAGGCTTTCTGCTGCTCAGCGAGTAGGTGGTCGCGTGTGAAGCCCGTCATCAGCCACTTCCTGATGGGGTACGCTGTGTCTCCCATTAGATGCACAGGGACTTCCACTCCGTTAACAGTGATGGATTTCTGTGGAGAGAGCAACGCAGATGTGTAAATACGTGTAGCAGTAAACACACAGTTAGTTTTCTCAGAAAGGTGTCAGGTGTGTCAGCTCTGTTAAATACATGTAGCAGTACACACACAGTTAGTTTTGTCAGAAAGGTGTCAGGTGTGTCAGTTCTGTTAAATACGTGTAGCAGTACACACACAGTTAGTTTTCTCAGAAAGGTGTCAGGTGTGTCAGCTCTGTTAAATACGTGTAGCAGTAAACACACAGTTAGTTTTCTCAGAAAGGTGTCAGGTGTGTCAGCTCTGTTAAATACGTGTAGCAGTACACACAGTTCGTTTTCTCAGAAAGGTGTCCGGTGTGTCAGCTCTGTTAAATACGTGTAGCAGTAAACACACAGTTAGTTTTCTCAGAAAGGTGTCAGGTGTGTCAGCTCTGTTAAATACGTGTAGCAGTAAACACACAGTTAGTTTTCTCAGAAAGGTGTCAGGTGTGTCAGCTCTGTTAAATACGTGTAGCAGTAAACACACAGTTAGTTTTCTCAGAAAGGTGTCAGGTGTGTCAGCTCTGTTAAATACGTGTAGCAGTAAACACACAGTTAGTTTTCCCAGAAAGGTGTCAGGTGTGTCAGCTCTGTTAAATACGTGTAGCAGTACACACACAGTTAGTTTTGTCAGAAAGGTGTCAGGTGTGTCAGCTCTGTTAAATACATGTAGCAGTACACACACAGATAGTTTTGTCAGAAAGGTGTAAGGTGTGTCAGCTCTGTTAAATACGTGTAGCAGTACACACACAGTTAGTTTTACTTCGTTTCGAACTCAAGCTCTCACTAGTGCCTTAAACGCTGCAACGCAGCCCTATGGAAGACTGTTATTTTGCTCCAAAATTACTTTTCATTAAAACCTGACCACCCACCCCTAGGTGGCGTGGTACCCCCTGGGACTGACACGGATCCACGTGACTACGTCACGTCCTGCCAGTCCAGGGAATAATCACTTTCGCTTTCTTCCACCCGCTGCGAAGACGTGTTTTGTAAAAGCTCCGACGGTTAACAAGGAGTTATATTATATAGCTTTAGATACTACGCTCGTTCCGGCTGACTGGCCCACCTCAAGAGGGTCGCGTGGACGGGATAAAGCAGGCTTCGGAGACCGACCCTGTACCCTTCACCCTGCGGCGTCGGAACAAGTCATCTAAAGCTAAGAGTATCTTCCTTAGTTAACTGTTGTTACTGTAGCTGCCGCCGTGTAGCTCTACTGCTATCGCCGTATAGTGGTTATTGCTGCCGCTGTGTAGCTTTGCTTAGCTTCCCTGGCTGGGGCAGCGTTTTCGTTTGAGGGCCGATTTAGGTCCGCGCTCAAACTGTTAAGCTTTGCATACGTGCAAATAGCTTGTACCACGTAGCACAGGAACAAAGAGGCTAAGTAGCCCAGTTGTTGCAGATAGCTACCTTGGCACCCGTGCGGGTAGTTTTCGTGTGCTAGGTACTTTAGGCGCCGGCTTTAAAGCGCGCGCGTTAGATAGTTAGCTAGTTTGCTCAGTGCAGCTAGCCTGGACTACCTTGTAAACAGCTAGGTGCACAGGAGCACGTTGCTGTGACCTACATAAATGTAGTGTAGCTTTACTGGCGTCTGGGATTTTAGCTGGGCGATTCGCTAGCTAGGTGAGCTCGAGCCCCGCACCTTGTGTGGGCCGCTTCTCTCAGTACTTACGCCATCTTAAGGCCCAATTATACTCCATTTTCATCCGTAACTAAGAGCGTCCGTTTCAAACGGTGTAATCGTCACTGTCCACATGCTTCCATGCGTCTTTCACGTTGGTATCATGTTAAGTAATACATCCACCACAGTAGAGAGTCAAATGCATGAGTGTGTGTGTGATTTCCTCCGTTTCATGCGTATCTGTAAGCTTTCAGATGACGGACAGAAAACGGACGAAATGAACGCAGAGTACGGACACTGTCCGTCTCCGTCTTTAACGTTGAGTATAATTGGGCCTTTAGCCAGCTTGCTTGTCTGCTAAGTGTTGCTTGCCTCGTGCAATTAGCATCTACTAGATTGCAACTCCCTTTGAGGAGTTTCTTCTGATTGACTAGCTTCACGGGCCGCTGGCCTTTGCTTGCGGTCACGCTTGCTTCCCCGTGTTACTCCGGCCTGCGGGTTCGCCTCTAGACGCGGGGGGCACGCGCGGAGTGCTCCGACCTCCACGTTCCCCCGTCGCCGCTGGTTGCCTTCCAGCGAGCCTGAGACGCCCTGTCTCACCCAGGTGTCCTACTACGGAGCCCGCCGCCCGGTCCCCTCAGGGTAGAGACGCGCTACACCGGCCTGTACGCAGGCTTGTGTTAGCGCACGCTTGTTTCAGTGCTTATGCTAGCTTAGCTAGTGGCTTCCACGTCTGTTCTCTCGGGTTAACAGGTTGTGGGTATTGGTGCCCCCCCATGAGAGCGACCAGGCCAACCTACAAACACGTGTGTGAAGCTGGAGAGACAAAAGGACAAAACGCGTACAGATCATTCATCACAATCAGAAACTAGCTTGGTGTAGTTGGTGCACAAGTTATATAAGATACACAGACAACACAATACGTACAAATACATTTACAACTTAATACAAGATATAAACAGAGTATTAAAGTGTGACAAAGTACAAAGTTAGCAAGGCCAACTTGTTGAAAATGTTTTAGCACAAATGCCCTGCTCCTTACCAGCATCTGTGGTCAACAACAGCTTGTAGGACAATGGAGTGCCACCCATTCTGATTGTAGTAGGCCGGTGCGTCGACATTGGGGGTGGGGATGGGAATGTGTGTGCCTGCGATGGCACCGGCACACTGTGGGTACCCCTGGCCCCGGCTGGCAAATGCGTCCACCGTCTCCTGAAGACGAGCGCCACTGGGCAGGTCAACAAAGCGTTTATAGAGCACCGTCTTCAGCACTCTGGTAACCTGGCGCACCAACACGCACACCGTGGCGACACCGACGCCAAAAATACAACTAATGGAGCGGTATTCACACGGGGTAGCGTACCACCACAACGCCACGGCGAGTCGCAGCCGAGGCTCCAGAGGCTGCCGCCAGTTTGTCGTCCTGCGCGTCAGGTGTGGCCCGACGAGTTCCGAGATGAAGCCGAAGGTGTCCCGCGACATACGGAAGTGACTGCGCCACTCGTCGTCCTTTGAAATTGTTGAGGACGTTGGACCAGAACACGGGCCCGTGTGGTCTCTCTCTCCTCCACATGCGTCTCTCCGAGATCAGTCCGCACTGTGCGAGGAGAAGCAAACGTCTCCGCCTGCGGCTCCTGAGCCTGGCGCGCCTCGCCTCCTCGAAGCGCTCCCGGCTCCTCTTCAGGTCCTCCTCGAACCTCGCCTCGATCTGCTCCCACGAATCCGCCATTGTTCCCATCATGTGGAAGAGGAGCGTCAGCAACTTCGCTCGCATTTGCAGAACATGAACGGCTACCAAAAGCACAGCAGCCATGTCTGGCGGCGACTCCGGCGCCATGTTGTTGTTGTTGTTTTTGGGAAGCGGCGCGTTTGTTACACGTCACACTAGACGTCCACGCTGTTGTCTTTTAACGTCGGTTCACGGCACGCCTCCTTTCCTTCTTTTAACGTCGGTTCACGGCACGCCTCCTTTCCTTCTGGTTTGTTGTGTAAAGAAAGGACAGAGAGCTCCTAATGGCGGAGCTTCTTCACACCAGTATCGCGTGTTCTCAGTGCAAAAAGGGCTCCTCTTTCTCTCTGTGTTGGAGAGACCGCATGTTCTCTCTCCTCATGCAGCAGCCTGCTGCATGAATACTGACTGTGTGTGTGTGTGTGTGGGGGGGGGGGGGGGGGAGTTGGGGAATTTGAGTCATGTGATCAAAGGGGGAGGAGGAGGAAGTGTGAATTGGATCCTTTGAGGGCTGCGATATTTTTGGGATATTGGTGGGAAAAAAGGCATGACCCGCCCCTCTCTGCCTCTGATTGGCGTAGCGTCAAATGTTCATCCAATCACATTTGCTTAGCTATCCTGCATCTCTTTCTACAGTCTGTGGTGAGAGTCCATCAATGGGTGAGACTCAGTGGATCAGACAGACAGCAGTTTTGCTTGCTAGCCTGAATGAAAGACGCCATGTGTGTTTATGTTTTAATATAGTCTGGCCCTGTGGTTTATAACGCTGCTGCTACTCTTGGCAGTGCACGTATGTAGCCTATAGGGACATCTAAAAAAAAAGATGAAAGACTCATGAGAATGATCAAGGCTGATATAAAAACAGGGTCACTGCATTACATTGAACTTTAATTCAGCTCATTGTAACACAAGTGACATGTATTTGAATTGAAATATAAATCAGATGAAACAAGGTGATGACATTTAGAATGAAAATAAAAAATACACATTCAAGTAGGCTATTGATCTCACACATAACCTTTTGATTCTATAGACCCCTTATACAGCTTGTCAACATTGAGCTGCGCGCGCAACGTGTAGGCAGAAAACCCTCAGCCCAGCATTCACAGACAGTGAAAAAGCCCCGCTGTCAGGACTGCTCTATGCCCATCTGCAACACACAGTTATATTTTAGTTTTAAAATGCAGTTCTCGGCTTACTACCACAGCTTATCGCCTAGTGATAAGCAATGTTATGCATCGAAATTAACGTTGTTTAATGGGATATGTCTTACAGACCCATACGCACTGGCGCTGTCAATTGGCCAAGCCTAGTCATACATATCGTGCATTCCTTTATAACTGGGGATAGCGTAGATAATTATTCTGTAACTTGCAAAGATATATTGTTATGTTGATAATGCACACAACTCAATAATGACATTATGTAACGTTACTTGGTCGTTAACTAACCGAGCGATGTGGCTGAGCAGCCTACAGTTTCAGGCAGCTTACCTGATTATGAAGAGCACTGCAAAGTCGGGCATTTTGAACGATTTCCTCTTTCGGCTTGCAACCAAAGACACCTACGGTTAGTATTAAAAGCAAGGACTAAAGTTTTACCGAATCCCGTCAACTCATACTGCTTTTATGCTAACCGTAGGTGTCTTTGGTTGCAAGCCGAAAGAGGAAATCGTTAAAAATGCCCGACTTTGCAGTGCTCGCTCATTTCATATCAGGTAAACTGTAGTGGGCTGCTAGTAACAGCCACATCGCTCGGTTAGTTAACAACCAAGTAACGTTAAATAATGTCATTATTGAGTTGAACTGATTGGAACGAGGACATCATTAAAAATGCCCAACTTTGTAGTGCTCTTCATAATCAGGTAAGCTGCCTGTAGCTGTAGGCTGCTCAGCCACATCGCTCGGTTAGTTAACGACCAAGTAACGTTACATAATGTCATTATTGAGTTGTGTGCATTATCAACATAACAATATATCTTTGCAAGTTACAGAATAATTATCTATGCTATCCCGAGTTATAAAGGAATGCACGATATGTATGACTAGGCTTGGCCAATTGACAGCGCCAGTGCGTATGGGTCTGTAAGACATATCCCATTAAACAACGTTAATTTCGATGCATAACATTGCTTATCACTAGGCGATAAGCTGTGGTAGTAAGCCGAGAACTGCATTTTAAAACTAAAATATAACTGTGTGTTGCAGATGGGCATAGAGCAGTCCTGACAGCGGGGCTTTTTCACTGTCTGTGAATGCTGGGCTGAGGGTTTTCTGCCTACACGTTGCGCGCGCAGCTCGCTTTGTTGTCATTGTGACGTGGGCGTATAATTGGTCTATGCTGCCATCTCATGCTTGTTGATTTAATGGTTGTTTTGCACCTGCTGCTCACTTTATGAACAAATAATGCTTAGTGACTGAATGAAATATATTAGGCTCGTTTGAGATGACTTCTGACTCGCAGGCGAGAGCAGCCGAGTGCAGTCAGCCAATCAGAGGCAGAGAGGGGCGGGGTCATGCCTTCGCCTAGCCTTCGCCATCATGGGGGAAAAAATATCGCCTCCCGCGCAGCCCACCAGTCCTGAGCGCCTGACGCCATGGCTGCTTTGCATAGATGTCCCATCATGCCTTTCTGCCCCTACCAGGGAAGTTTGGATCTGAACCGGGTCAAACTGGGTGCAGTTCTCTGATCAGAACCAACCTTCCTGCAATGCAGTAGCCTACTCTGTCTTATATCTGGACTAAAAGCATTAGTGCACTCTTGCGGCCAAAATAAGTATCACAACAAACACTGTTTCCACAAATGAAAATAAATGAACAAGTAACTTAAGATGATCCTGGCAAAACTTTTTTCAGATATTCTCAAGTCGGGGCATCCCAGTGTCTCACCTGGTGGAGCGCGTGCCACAGGGGCTTGGTCCTTTGTGTGGCCAACCCGGGTTCGGGTCTGGCCCGTGCTCATTTGCCGCGTGTCGCCCCCTCTCTCTCTCCCCACCTTTCCTGTCTCCCTGCTGTCCTGTCCAATGAAGGCAAAAATGCCCCAAAAAAGTATATTAAAAAAAAAAAAAAAATTATGTTCTTAACTCATAAATACAGGAGAGAAAACTATTTAGATCAGAATTAGACATTTAGAAATATTTTCCTCACTTGCGTCTCGGGGCTTCCATACAGAAGAAATTGGATGTTTTACAATGAGAACATGTATTTATGTATTGTTAAATAGGTTCATTTTGTGACATGGGGAGTCAGTTAACATGGTGGAAAAAGTCATTTTTTCATTTCACTGTGACTTTAAACATGGACACACACACCCTCTCTCTTAGCTCTGGTGTGGTGTGGGAGATGAGGCCGAAGAGTCGCTGGAAGCCGTTCAACCAGAAGAACATCCTCCTGCTGGAGAAGGCCTTCCAGAAGCACCAGGCAGGGGACACTGACCCGGGCTGGGTCCGCCTGGAGAGCAACCTGGAGGTCCGCACACACACGGCTAATAATTGCTATGGTTCTAAAGTGCTACATAACGTCTTAACCGCTAATCCTATCCATATGCTTTAATGTCCAGGCTAATGCTGTGTTCAAGACAACTTGAAACTCGGAACTTTCAACTTGGATTTTCCGGTCTACGGCATAGTTGCGTTCATGCCGTTTTTAACTCAGAGTTACAAAAACATACACAGCTAGCTAATTTAATTGGTAAAATAGCAGCTGAATTCAACATATTGCTATAATCAGAGCGAATGTAAACACATATTGCATAATTACACCTCAAATTACATGTAGGTCAACTAGGGATGCACGATATTTTTTATTTTTATTTAACCTTTATTTATCCAGGGAGGACCATTGAGAGCATGCTCTCTTTTTCAAGGACGCCCTGTTTACAACAAATATCACAAGTTCAACAATACAAATCAGGAATAAGAATAGACTGTGGCATTATAAAATAACACAATCACACTCAAACAGATGAAAACAATACAGACATATAAAATCACAGGTACAGACAGTTAAGAGGGCAATGTAAAACAGGTGCAAGTCCTGTGCGATCCATCCTCAAGTAGCGTTTTGAATGACTCTATAGAGACCAGTTGGTCCAGTTTGAGAGAGTCCTGAAGTTTATTCCATCTATGAGGTGCGTAAAAGATAAAAGCATTTTTACCTGCTTCACTATTCATACGTGGAATAACCAGTCTAATGTGTGTCTGTGAACGAGTCTGATAACTTAAAGTACTAAAATTTAAAAGCGAGGACAGATATAGTGGGAGCTTACCGCACAGGGCCTTATAAATGAACAAAAGACAATGCTGATCTCTACGGACGGTCAGAGAAGGCCAACCTACTTTTTCATAGAGAGTACAATGATGAGTGAGAAACCCATCACCAGTGATGAATCTCAAAGCACTATGAAATACTGCATCAAGAGGCTTCAGTGTGGAAGGTGAAGCGTGCATGTATAGTACATCACCATAATCAAAGACAGACATTACAAGATATTGCACAATGGTTTTTCTGCTAGATAAAGAGAAACAAGACCTGTTTCTGTAAAGGAAACCAATCTTTCCCCTTAGCTTTTTGGTTAGATGTCCTACATGGATTTGAAATGAGAGCTTAGAATCTAGCCAAATGCCCAAGTATTTATAAGAGTTGACAATTTCAATTTGTTCACCTTTAAGAGTATGAATACCTACATTTGGATCAGACCCAGGTGATCTTGAGAATAACATGCATTTGGTCTTGTCAGAGTTCAGAACCAGCTTGTGACTAATTAGAGCCAACTGAAATGCGTCAAAAGCAGTCTGCAGGCTTGCAGTGGCTGCTGCAAGACTGGCACCAACACTATACAAAATTGTGTCATCAGCATAATAATGGACATCACAATGCTGTGAGGGGAGTACAATATTATTAACATAAAGAGGGAATATATCGGCAATCATATCGGTATCGGCCAGTATCGGCCGATTTTTTAACATATCGGTCATATCGGTATCGGTCAGATGTTGCAATGTTAATATCGGTTATCATTATCAGCCAAATTCTTCACATTGATATGAAATAATGCAGTAAATCTATGATTTATGAGCTTTTCCAAAGGCTTTGCAAATAAAGAAATGCATAACTTTTTCAAATTCAGTGTTAACATGTGTTTTTCAGTATGTACAAAATGTGATGATCATAAAAATGTGGTTTTATACAGATCATATCGACATCGGTAAATATCGGTTATCGGCCATAACAGCAATGTTAATATCGGTTATCGGCATCGGCCAAAATTTTCATATCGGTGCATCCCTAAGGTCAACAAACATTTTGATGACGTCAACTCACAAACTGGAGCTCTGAAATGATACCCGAATTTCCTACATGTAATTCTGCGAGTTGTCTTGAACAGAGTATTACAGTACATTTGTACATGACATCATCTGCTCCACCAATCAACATAATATTCAATAATATTGGATATCACAATATTCCCCAAATTTAAAAAAAATTACTTTTTTTTTTAACCAGTTTTGCACAGTCTGCCCTGCTGGTGGCTTACCATTGTTAAGGCGCCTACACATGATCCATGGTAAAACAGCTCTGCGCCTGCTGTCCCGTTGTTTTCCTATAGGGGCAGAGCGGCTCAACTAGGCCGCAGCACTACCCTTGGCGACGCGCACAGCTCGATTTTGCCACTTTGCTCTGCGCTCAAAGTTCAAAATCTCTCAACGCAGACCTACTTATAGCTGACCTTTCATGAGCGCAACCAATCAGAGAAGATAGCCGCTGTATGTGACGTAGTGTGTATTTTGGGGGTGGGACTATATGACCCAAGTGTATATCACTGTGTGTGTGTGCGTTACAGGTGAACTTCGGCCGGGTTCCCATGGTGATGCGTGCGCCCTTCTCGTGCCCGGTGAGGAGGAACTTCCTGTCTGGCATCCAGGTGGAGTTCAAACAGTCCAAACACCAGAGGAGCCTGAGGGCCCAGCTGCACTGGCTACAGGTACCACACATGCACACGCACACGCGCGCACACACACACGCACGCACACGCACACACATCATCATCATCATCATCATCGCACCCTCATACACAGTCTGGTGTAAGGGGTAACGAGTGTGTGTGTGTGTGTGCGCGTGTTTCTCAGGTGGACAACCAGCTGCCTGGAGCCATCTTTCCCATCGTGTTCCACCCTGTTCCTCCTCCCAAGTCCATCGCTCTGGACTCAGGTAGACCATGCAGGCACACACACACACACACACACACACACACACACACACACACACACACACACACACACACACACACATACACACACACACACACACACACACACACACACACACACACACACACACACACACACACACACACATACACTAGCCTAGCCTAAACCTGAATGGTGTTTGTCCTCAGAGCCGAAGCCGTTCATCGACGTCTCCATCATCACCAGGTTCAACGAGCACAGCCAGGTCCTGCAGTTCAAGTGAGTCCAGTCATGTTGTGGTGAAGGTCACATGACCCTTCCTCATGTTTTAGTCCATCTGTAGCAGGGGTGCCCAAATTCTTTCCCATGAAGGGCCAAAACTCAATCTGGGTGGAGGGCCGAGGGCCAAAAATAAACGTTGTGTTTTAATAGAAAATTAACATTCTAAATCTAAAATAACATTTCAATATAATAATCTACTTTTTATCTGTTTGGTAATTGTAATAATTTGCAATTAGTTATATATATATTAAAAAAACATCTGCATTTGTGGGGAGCTTAAACATTTAATCAGTAAACACCCAGTTAGTTTGACTTAATTCACAACTTGAAAAATCCTCAAGGTACTTTGAAAATCAGCTTTATTGTCCATCTTTTGTAAACAATTTGCCATGACAATTTGCAGGGATGCAATCTCAGGAGTGAACACAGTATCCGCAGCCACATTCAGACACTGTTTCACAAAGTCACCACATGAAAAAGCTCGTCCACCCTTTGCAATCAGTGCAGATATCTGATAACTTGCCCGAGTTGCATTCTGGATTAAAAAAAAAAAAAAAAAAAAATCAAAATCCGTGGCGGGCCAAAACAAACAGAGCGCGGGCCAAACTTGGCCCGCGGGCCCCAAATTGGGCACCACTGATCTGTAGAGTACCGCAAGTCCTAAGAGCCGGATGTTAGCACTTCCTGGTTCCCTCGTTGGGAAGTCAATGGGATCTTTGCATGGGGATTTTGGTTAAATGCCTCAAATAAGGTCTGTGGTTAACAAAATGTTTTTTTGTGGTTTATGAAATTATTTCATAAACCACAAATATCATATTTCACAATAATCATATTTCATTGAAATATGATATTTGTGTTGAGCAAGATAATCTTCACAAATAAGGACCACTTTTAAGATT
>NW_028150905.1:22500-25000 GCF_964638095.1 Poromitra crassiceps | reverse complement strand
TGGGTCTATGGTACCCGAGATAGGGGCTCTTAGCCTGGGCAGAGGCAGTGTGGAGGTAAGGGGACCTGCCTGGGTCTATGGTACCCGAGATAGGGGCTCTTAGCCTGGGCAGAGGCAGTGTGGAGGTAGGGGGGCTTGCCTGGGTGTTGTATCCCGCCCAGGGGTGCACTGGGCCTGGGGACCCCGACTTGGTCCTCGGCGTCCAGCCAGAGGGCCGCGGGCCCCAGCTTTGGACTCCCCAGTGAGCTCCAGGCAGTGAGGGTCCATGCCTGGGTGTTGTATCCCGCCCAGGGGTGCACTGGGCCTGGGGACCCCGACTTGGTGACCGGCGTCCAGCCAGAGGTCCGCGGGCCCCAGCTTTGGACTCCCCAGTGAGCTCCAGGCAGTGAGGGTCCATGCCTGGGTGTTGTGGTGCACTGGGCCTGGGGACCCCGACTTGGTGACCGGCGTCCAGCCAGAGGTCCGCGGGCCCCAGCTTTGGACTCCCCAGTGAGCTCCAGGCAGTGAGGGTCCATGCCTGGGTGTTGTGGTGCACTGGGCCTGGGGACCCCGACTTGGTGACCGGCGTCCAGCCAGAGGGCCGCGGGCCCCAGCTTGGGACTCCCCAGTGAGCTCCAGGCAGTGAGGGTCCATGCCTGGGTGTTGTATCCCGCCCAGGGGTGCACTGGGCCTGGGGACCCCGACTTGGTCCTCGGCGTCCAGCCAGAGGGCCGCGGGCCCCAGCTTTGGACTCCCCAGTGAGCTCCAGGCAGTGAGGGTCCATGCCTGGGTGTTGTATCCCGCCCAGGGGTGCACTGGGCCTGGGGACCCCGACTTGGTCACCGGCGTCCAGCCAGAGGGCCGCGGGCCCCAGCTTGGGAAGCCCCAGGCAGTGGGGGGTCCATGCCTGCCTGTTGTACCCCGCCCAGGGCGCACCAAAGTCGGGTAGAAAAAGTTGGAAAACAGGTCAAAAATCTTCTAAGTGTTGAGCACTGTGACTGCCAGCGCTATAACAGCCTCTCTGGTGTACACGGTGCTGGGGGGAATTGCAAAGTAGTGCCATCGGGTAGGTAGGAAGCGTCTTCCCATGAGCAAGCCGAAAATTTTCTAAGTGTTGACACCAGAGAGGCTAAAAGCGCTGGGAGTCACTGTGCTGTAACAGCCTCTCTGGTGTCAGCACTTAGAAAAAAAACCAAAAAAAAAAAAAAAAATTTTTTTTTTGGTTTTTTTTTCTAAGTGCTGACACCAGAGAGGCTAAAAGCGCAGTGACTCACTGCGCTATTCAGCCTCTCTGGTGTCAGCACTTAGAAGATTTTCGGCTGGCACAGGGTAATCCTTCCCCAGGGTACTCCTGGCCTGGCACAGGGTAATCCTGGCCTGGCACAGGGTAATCCTTACCCAGGGTACTCCTGGCCTGGCACAGGGTACTCCTGGCCTGGCACAGGGTATTCCTGGCCTTGCCCAGGGTATTCCAAAAAGTTTCTAAGTGCTGACACCAGAGAGGCTGTAGCCTCTCTGGTGTAACACGGTGCTGGGGGGAATTGCAAAGTAGTGCCTCCGGGAATATAGAAACCTGGTTTTCGGCTACTGGGACCTCCAGGACGGAGGGCCCGGGCAGTGCACAGAACGGATCCGACCGTAGGTGAGACCTCCGCGGGGAGGTTTGCAGGGGTGGTAGGCCCCCTGCACGGAGCTCACGGAGGCTCCAGGCTGCCCTCCGGGGCTCGACTCTGCTGCAGCCCCAGCTCGGGTGCAGGGTGTCGGGCCCGCAGCAGTCTATCGCAGCCCCCTCTGGAGCTCGCACATGGAGCTCCAGGCTGCCTCAGGGGCTCGGCTCTGCTGCATCCCCAGGTTGGATGCATGGTGTCGGGCAGGCAGCAGTCCATCGCTCACCCCCCCCTCTGGAGCTCTGAGCTCCAGGCTGCCTCAGGGGCTCGGCTCTGCTGCATCCCCAGGTTGGATGCATGGTGTCGGGCAGGCAGCAGTCCATCGCTCACCCCCCCTCTGGAGCTCTGAGCTCCAGGCTGCCTCAGGGGCTCGACTCTGCTGCATCCCCAGGTTGGATGCATGGTGTCGGGCAGGCAGCAGTGCAACACGGACCCACACATCACACCCACCCTGACCGATTGGCAAACGTGACCCGCCATCGGAGGGCCCCCGCCGGCCAGCTTAGCTGGTGTTCGGGCGGACGGTTCCTCCGGCCTGCGGGTTCGCCTCTAGACGCGGGGGGCAGCAGTCCATCGCTCACCCCCCCTCTGGAGCTCTGAGCTCCAGGCTGCCTCAGGGGCTCGACTCTGCTGCATCCCCAGGTTGGATGCATGGTGTCGGGCAGGCAGCAGTCCATCGCTCACCCCCCCTCTGGAGCTCTGAGCTCCAGGCTGCCTCAGGGGCTCGACTCTGCTGCATCCCCAGGTTGGATGCAGGGTGTCGGGCGGGCAGCAGTCCATCGCTCACCCCTCTGGTTCTCGGCTCTGAGGAGCTGCCTGGGTCTCTGGTGGGACGCCCAGGGGCAGACGCTTTG
>NW_028150905.1:7500-10000 GCF_964638095.1 Poromitra crassiceps | reverse complement strand
AGGCTAAAAGCGCAGTGACTCACTGCGCTATTCAGCCTCTCTGGTGTCAGCACTTAGAAGATTTTCGGCTGGCACAGGGTAATCCTTCCCCAGGGTACTCCTGGCCTGGCACAGGGTAATCCTGGCCTGGCACAGGGTAATCCTTACCCAGGGTACTCCTGGCCTGGCACAGGGTACTCCTGGCCTGGCACAGGGTATTCCTGGCCTTGCCCAGGGTATTCCAAAAAGTTTCTAAGTGCTGACACCAGAGAGGCTGTAGCCTCTCTGGTGTAACACGGTGCTGGGGGGAATTGCAAAGTAGTGCCTCCGGGAATATAGAAACCTGGTTTTCGGCTACTGGGACCTCCAGGACGGAGGGCCCGGGCAGTGCACAGAACGGATCCGACCGTAGGTGAGACCTCCGCGGGGAGGTTTGCAGGGGTGGTAGGCCCCCTGCACGGAGCTCACGGAGGCTCCAGGCTGCCCTCCGGGGCTCGACTCTGCTGCAGCCCCAGCTCGGGTGCAGGGTGTCGGGCCCGCAGCAGTCTATCGCAGCCCCCTCTGGAGCTCGCACATGGAGCTCCAGGCTGCCTCAGGGGCTCGGCTCTGCTGCATCCCCAGGTTGGATGCATGGTGTCGGGCAGGCAGCAGTCCATCGCTCACCCCCCCCCCCTCTGGAGCTCTGAGCTCCAGGCTGCCTCAGGGGCTCGACTCTGCTGCATCCCCAGGTTGGATGCATGGTGTCGGGCAGGCAGCAGTGCAACACGGACCCACACATCACACCCACCCTGACCGATTGGCAAACGTGACCCGCCATCGGAGGGCCCCCGCCGGCCAGCTTAGCTGGTGTTCGGGCGGACGGTTCCTCCGGCCTGCGGGTTCGCCTCTAGACGCGGGGGGCAGCAGTCCATCGCTCACCCCCCCTCTGGAGCTCTGAGCTCCAGGCTGCCTCAGGGGCTCGGCTCTGCTGCATCCCCAGGTTGGATGCATGGTGTCGGGCAGGCAGCAGTCCATCGCTCACCCCCCCTCTGGAGCTCTGAGCTCCAGGCTGCCTCAGGGGCTCGGCTCTGCTGCATCCCCAGGTTGGATGCATGGTGTCGGGCAGGCAGCAGTCCATCGCTCACCCCCCCTCTGGAGCTCTGAGCTCCAGGCTGCCTCAGGGGCTCGACTCTGCTGCATCCCCAGGTTGGATGCAGGGTGTCGGGCGGGCAGCAGTCCATCGCTCACCCCTCTGGTTCTCGGCTCTGAGGAGCTGCCTGGGTCTCTGGTGGGACGCCCAGGGGCAGACGCTTTGTACTTTCGGGCAGATACTACTTTGCAATTCCCCCCAGCACCCTGTACACCAGACAGGCAGGGAGCGCTGGGAGTCACTGTGCTCTCAGCCTCTCTGGTGTCAACACTCTGTCAGAAGGATTACCCTGTGCAAGCCGAAAATCTTCTAAGTGTTGAAGGAATACCCTGGGCAAGGAATACCCTGGGCAAGTGTTGACACCAGAGAGGCTAAAAGCACAGTGACTGCCAGCGCTTGCGGCTTTAGCCTCTCTGGTCTAACACGGTGCTGGGGGAATTGCAAAGTAGTGCCTCCGGGAAAGTAGAAACCTGGTTTTCGGCTACTGGGACCTCCAGGACGGAGGGCCGGGCAGTGCACAGGACGGATCCGACCGTAGGTGAGACCTCCGCGGGGAGGTTTGCAGGGGTGGTAGGCCCCCTGCACGGAGCTCACGGAGGCTCCAGGCTGCCTCAGGGGCTCGACTCTGCTGCATCCCCAGGTTGGATGCACGGTGTCGGGCAGGCAGCAGTCCATCACGCCCCGATCTGGAGCTCGCACATGGAGCTCCAGGCTGCCTCAGGGGCTCGACTCTGCTGCATCCCCAGGTTGGATGCACGGTGTCGGGCAGGCAGCAGTCCATCACGCCCGCTCTGGAGCTCGCACATGGAGCTCCAGGCTGCCTCAGGGGCTCGACTCTGCTGCATCCCCAGGTTGGATGCACGGTGTCGGGCAGGCAGCAGTCCATCACGCCCGCTCTGGAGCTCGCACATGGAGCTCCAGGCTGCCTCAGGGGCTCGACTCTGCTGCATCCCCAGGTTGGATGCACGGTGTCGGGCAGGCAGCAGTCCATCACGCCCGCTCTGGAGCTCGCACATGGAGCTCCAGGCTGCCTCAGGGGCTCGACTCTGCTGCATCCCCAGGTTGGATGCACGGTGTCGGGCAGGCAGCAGTCCATCACGCCCGCTCTGGAGCTCGCACATGGAGCTCCAGGCTGCCTCAGGGGCTCGACTCTGCTGCATCCCCAGGTTGGATGCACGGTGTCGGGCAGGCAGCAGTCCATCACGCCCGCTCTGGAGCTCGCACATGGAGCTCCAGGCTGCCTCAGGGGCTCGACTCTGCTGCATCCCCAGGTTGGATGCAGGGTGTCGGGCGGGCAGCAGTCCATCGCTCACCCCTCTGGTTCTCGGCTCTGAGGAGCTGCCTGGGTCTCTGGTGGGACGCCCAGGGGCAGACGCTTTGTACTTTCGGGCA